>NC_042957.1:73797887-73817887 GCF_901001165.1 Salmo trutta | reverse complement strand
ACCACTGTGTTAGTTACTTCAACATCTTCTAGAGGATCTCACTATGGCCTGGTGATATAACAGTCTAGAGCAGGGCTGTCTAACTCATTCCATGGAGGGCCTAGTGTCTGCCGGTTTTAGTTTATTCCTTTCAATTAATACAGACAACCAGGTGAGGGGAGTTCTTTACCAATTAGTGACCTTAATTCATCAATCAAGTACAAGGGAGGAGCGAAAACCTGCAGACTCTCGGTCCTCTGTGGAATGAGTTTGACATGTGGTCTAGAGAGAGAGAGAGACACATCTAGACAGCGTTGCTCGAGAGCACACAAAAAAACTATACATACCTCAGCCTAAACATCAGCACCACAGGTAACTTCCACAAAGCTGTGAACTATCTGAGAGACAAGGCAAGAAGGGCCTTTTTACGCCATCAAAAGAAACATCAAATTTGACATACCAATTAGGGTCTGGCTAAAAATACTTCAATCAGTTATAGAATCCATTGCCCTTCATGGTTGTGAGATCTGGGGTTCACTCACCAACCAAGAATTCACAAAATGGGACAAACACCAAATATCTTCCATGTACAACATAAAACACCAAATAATGCATACAGAGCAGAATTAGGCCGATACCCGCTAATATCAACATCCAGAAAAGAGCGGTTAAATTCTACAACCACCTAAATGGAAGCCTCACAGGAGGCCCCAGGACAGCAACACAATTAGACCCAACCAAATCATGAGAAAACAAAAAGATAATTACTCGACACAATGGAAAGAATTGACAAAAAAACAGAGTAAACTAGAATGCTATTTGTCCCTGAACAGAGAGTACACAGTGGCAGAATACCTGACCACTGTGACTGACCCAAACTTAAGGAAAGCTTTGACTATGTACAGACTCAGTGAGCATAGCCTTGCTATTGAGAAAGGCCTCAACCTGGCTCTCAAGAGAAGACAGGCTATGTGCACACTGCCCACAAAGTGAGGTGGAAACTGAGCTGCACAGAACCACAAGAAAAGGTCAACCAGTGAAGAACAAACACCATTGTAAATACAACCCATATTTATGTTTATTTATTTTCCATTTTGTACTTTAACTATTTGCACATCGTTACGACACTGTATATATACATAATATGACATTTGAAATGTCTTTATTCTTTTGGAACTTTTGTGAGTGTAATCTTTACTGTTCATTTTTATTGTTTATTTCACTTCTGTTTATTATCTACTTCACTTGCTTTGGCAATGTTAAAATATGTTTCCCATGCCAATAACGCCCACACAACAAACTCTCACAGTCCCACTGCAGAATCAGACGCTTGTCCGTAAACGTCAAATTTCAAAGGTTAAGTGTAGGCATTCATTCGGAATGGTTAAGGTGAGGGTTAAGTTTTGGGATAGGTATGGAGCCGCAGCTCACCCACACAACTCACATAACCCACATTGGATAATAATATTGGGGTTGGATTTAAATTTAGTAAATGTGGTTGTCATTGATGGTTCACTATACTATATATGGCTGAATGCTGCGTTAATGTATTCAGCGCATTTCCAAGTATAAGACCTTTTTATAGCCAAGACCTGAAAATACCCTCACCTTCTAGAAATATCCACTCTTTTGAATCCCTCCTTCAGAGCCCTGTGTAGCCTACTACTGAAATGCTACTGTACTGCTACACAGTATACAGACCCTGATGTGGTCATACAGTATGAATGGTAGCTGTTAGTCCTGTCTCTTTACTTGGAAAATGGGGGAGAGGAGGGAGGAGGAGAGGAGAGGAGAGGAGGGAGGGGGAGAGGAGGAAGAGGGACAGGGAGAGGAGATGGAGAGGAGGGAGATGGGAGAGGAGGAGGAGGGGGAGAGGAGGGAGGGAGGAGAGGAGGAGAGGAGAGGAGAGGAGGAAGGGGGAGAAGTGGAAGAGGGACGGGGAGAGGAGGGAGGAGAGGAGGAGGAATGGGAGGGAGAGGAGGAGGAGGGATGGGGGAGAGGAGGGAGGGGGGAGAGGAGGAGAGGAGAGGAGGGAGGGGGAGAGGTGGAAGAGGGACGGGGAGAGGAGGGAGGAGAGGAGGAGGAATGGGAGGGAGAGGAGGAGGAGGGATGGGGAGAGGAGGAGGAGATGGGAGGGAGGAGGGAGGTAATGTCTCTTGCTGAGTGAGTGGATTAGTGTGAGGTAGGAAGGAGGGGAGCTGCCCCAATTACATATGAGTGTTTAAACAGGAGCCATTATCTACTGTGGCCAGCACAGCGGGGGACGCTCACACACACACACACTTATTGTAACGGCGTCATATAGAGGAGACCAAGGCGCAGCGTGTTGAGTGCTCATCGTTATATTTTAATGAAAACGAACACGAGACAAAATAAACAAAATGACAGCCAACAGTTCCGTCAGGTTATACAAACTAAACAGAAAGCAACTACTCACGAAAACAAAGGGAAAAACAGGCTGCCTAAGTATGGCTTCCAATCAGAGACAACGATAGACAGCTGCCTCTGACTGGAAACCTTACCCAGCCAAAACATAGAAAAACAAAACATAGAATGCCCACCCACCTATCACACCCTGACCTAACTAAACAGAGAAAACACAGCTCTCCTAGGTCAGAGCGTGACACTTATTCCCCAACACTGCTGCATAGGGACCAGTAGAAATCAGCACTGTCAGTGCCTTTCTATTTCCCCTCTGTCAATAAGCCAATTGGATATTCCCTATACTGAAGTGTAGTCACCTACATTCTAACACTCAGCACCAATCATACTGGACACACAGTCTCCTCCCACAAAGTGTATTAAAGGGATAATCTAATAGTCAGATCTTTGTGTGATGAAACCTCAACCCATTGACTGACTACAGTAC
Organism: Salmo trutta; assembly: GCF_901001165.1. Lineage (NCBI taxonomy): Eukaryota > Metazoa > Chordata > Actinopteri > Salmoniformes > Salmonidae > Salmo > Salmo trutta. The sequence goes on along the minus strand of NC_042957.1, from coordinate 73,815,039 downwards.
ACACTTATGCATTGAGGGCCTGTCTCTCAACATAGGAATGTGTGTGCGTGTGCGTGTGCGTGTGTGTGGGTGTGTGTGTGTGTGTGTGTGTGTGTGTGTGTGTGTGTGTGTGTGTGTGTGTGTGTGTGTGTGTGTGTGTGTGTGTGTGTGTGTGTGTGTGTGTGTGTGCGTGTGTATATGTTCGTATGGCCCAATATTAGTGTTTGTCTCTGTTGTTGACCCTCTTGTCCCCCTGCAGAGTCTCTGGACAAGTGGGAGCGTCTGACTGTAGCTGATTCTCTGGAGCCGGTCCAGTTTGAGGACGGGGAGAAGATCGTGGTACAGGGAGACCCCGGAGATGACTTCTTCATCATCACAGAGGTACAGGAGTGTGTGTGTTTGTGTGTACGCATGTCTTTTTCTGGTCGTCACTAGCTTCCGCAGCCACAAAGTCATCAATATGGCTAAACCTCACCTATTTCTACAATGTATCTTCTTAAAATTAGATTTGAACCCTAACCTTAACCACACTGCTAACCTTATGCCTAACCTTCACATTAAAATAAAAACAGAAAGCTAATTTCTGTAGCCAATTTTGACTTTGTGGCTGTAGAATCTGACTTTGTGGCTGTGGAATCTGACTTTGTGGCTGTAGAATCTGACTTTGTGGCTGTGGAATCTGACTTTGTGGCTGTAGAATCTGACTTTGTAGCTGTAGAATCTGACTTTGTGGCTGTGGAATCTGATTTTGTGGCTGTAGAATCTGACTTTGTGGCTGTAGAATCTGACTTTGTAGCTGTAGAATCTGACTTTGTGGCTGTAGAATTTGACTTTGTGGCTGTAGAATCTGACTTTGTGTAATGTGTGTGTAATGTGTGTGTAATGTGTCACTGTGTCAGTGTGTGTGATGTGTCACTGCGTCAGTGTGTGTGATGTGTCACTGTGTCAGTGTGTGTGATGTGTCACTGTGTCAGTGTGTGTGATGTGTCACTGCGTCAGTGTGTGTGATGTGTCACTGTGTCAGTGTGTGTGATGTGTCACTGTGTCACTGTGTGTGACGTGTCACTGTGTCAGTGTGTGTAATGTGTCACTGTGTCAGTGTGTGTGATGTGTCACTGTGTCAGTGTGTGTGATGTGTCACTGTGTCAGTGTGTGATGTGTCACTGTGTCAGTGTGTGTGATGTGTCACTGTGTCAGTGTGTGATGTCTCACTGTGTCAGTGTGTGTGACGTTTCACTGTGTCAGTGTGTGATGTGTCACTGTGTCAGTGTGTGATGTGTCAGTGTGTGATGTGTCACTGTGTCAGTGTGTGTGATGTGTCACTGTGTCAGTGTGTGATGTGTCACTGTGTCAGTGTGTGATGTGTCACTGTGTCAGTGTGTGATATGTCACTGTGTCAGTGTGTGTGATGTGTCACTGTGTCAGTGTGTGTGATGTGTCACTGTGTCAGTGTGTGTGATGTGTCACTGTGTCAGTGTGTGTGATGTGTCACTGTGTCAGTGTGTGATGTGTCACTGTGTCAGTGTGTGATGTGTCACTGTGTCAGTGTGTGTGATGTGTCACTGTGTCAGTGTGTGTGATGTGTCACTGTGTCAGTGTGTGTGATGTGTCACTGTGTCAGTGTGTGTGATGTGTCACTGTCAGTGTGTGTGATGTGTCACTGTGTCAGTGTGTGTGATGTGTCACTGTGTCAGTGTGTGATGTGTCACTGTGTCAGTGTGTGTGATGTGTCACTGTGTCAGTGTGTGATGTGTCACTGTGTCAGTGTGTAATGTGTCACTGTGTCAGTGTGTGTGATGTGTCACTGTGTCAGTGTGTGATGTGTCACTGTGTCAGTGTGTGATGTGTCACTGTGTCAGTGTGTGATGTGTCACTGCGTCAGTGTGTGTGACGTGTCACTGCGTCAGTGTGTGTGATGTGTCACTGTGTCAGTGTGTGATGTGTCACTGTGTCAGTGTGTGATGTGTCACTGTGTCAGTGTGTGATGTGTCACTGTGTCAGTGTGTGTGATGTGTCACTGTGTCAGTGTGTGTGATGTGTCACTGTGTCAGTGTGTGATGTGTCACTGTGTCAGTGTGTGTGATGTGTCACCGTGTCAGTGTGTGTGATGTGTCACTGTGTCAGTGTGTGTGATGTGTCACTGTGTCAGTGTGTGATGTGTCACTGTGTCAGTGTGTGTGATGTGTCAGTGTGATGTGTCACTGTGTCAGTGTGTGATGTGTCACTGTGTCAGTGTGTGTGATGTGTCACTGTGTCAGTGTGTGTGATGTGTCACTGTGTCAGTGTGTGATGTGTCACTGTGTCAGTGTGTGTGATGTGTCACTGTGTCAGTGTGTGTGATGTGTCACTGTCAGTGTGTGTGTGATGTGTCACTGTGTCAGTGTGTGTGATGTGTCACTGTGTCAGTGTGTGATGTGTCACTGTGCCAGTGTGTGTGATGTGTCACTGTGTCAGTGTGTGTGATGTGTCACTGTGTCAGTGTGTGTGATGTGTCACTGTGTCAGTGTGTGTGATGTGTCACTGTGTCAGTGTGTGATGTGTCACTGTGACAATGTGTGTGATGTGTCACTGTGTCAGTGTGTGTGATGTGTCACTGTGTCAGTGTGATGTGTCACTGTGTGTGTGTTATGTGTCACTGTGTCAGTGTGTGTGATGTGTCACTGTGTCAGTGTGTGATGTGTCACTGTGTCAGTGTGTAATGTGTCACTGTGTCACTGTGTGTGATGTGTCACTGTGTCAGTGTGTGATGTGTCACTGTGTCAGTGTGTGATGTGTCACTGTGTCAGTGTGTGATGTGTCACTGTGTCAGTGTGTGATGTGTCACTGCGTCAGTGTGTGTGACGTGTCACTGTGTCAGTGTGTGTGATGTGTCACTGTGTCAGTGTGTGATGTGTCACTGTGTCAGTGTGTGATGTGTCACTGTGTCAGTGTGTGATGTGTCACTGTGTCAGTGTGTGTGATGTGTCACTGTGTCAGTGTGTGTGATGTGTCACTGTGTCAGTGTGTGATGTGTCACTGTGTCAGTGTGTGTGATGTGTCACTGTGTCAGTGTGTGATGTGTCACTGTGTCAGTGTGTGATGTGTCACTGTGTCAGTGTGTGATGTGTCACTGTGTCAGTGTGTGTGATGTGTCACTGTGTCAGTGTGTGTGATGTGTCACTGTGTCAGTGTGTGATGTGTCACTGTGTCAGTGTGTGTGATGTGTCACTGTGTCAGTGTGTGATGTGTCACTGTGTCAGTGTGTGATGTGTCACTGTGTCAGTGTGTGTGATGTGTCACTGTGTCAGTGTGTGTGATGTGTCACTGTGTCAGTGTGTGTGATGTGTCACTGTGTCAGTGTGTGTGATGTGTCACTGTGTCAGTGTGTGATGTGTCACTGTGTCAGTGTGTGTGATGTGTCACTGTGTCAGTGTGTGTGATGTGTCACTGTGTCAGTTTGTGTGATGTGTCACTGTGTCAGTGTGTGATGTGTCACTGTGTCAGTGTGTGTGATGTGTCACTGTGTCAGTGTGTGTGATGTGTCACTGTCAGTGTGTGTGATGTGTCACTGTGTCAGTGTGTGTGATGTGTCACTGTGTCAGTGTGTGTGATGTGTCACTGTGTCAGTGTGTGTGATGTGTCACTGTGTCAGTGTGTGATGTGTCACTGTGACAATGTGTGTGATGTGTCACTGTGTCAGTGTGTGTGATGTGTCACTGTGTCAGTGTGATGTGTCACTGTGTGTGTGTTATGTGTCACTGTGTCAGTGTGTGTGATGTGTCACTGTGTCAGTGTGTGATGTGTCACTGTGTCAGTGTGTAATGTGTCACTGTGTCAGTGTGTGTGATGTGTCACTGTGTCAGTGTGTGATGTGTCACTGTGTCAGTGTGTGTGATGTGTCACTGTGTCAGTGTGTGTGATGTGTCACTGTGTCAGTGTGTGATGTGTCACTGCGTCAGTGTGTGTGACGTGTCACTGTGTCAGTGTGTGTGATGTGTCACTGTGTCAGTGTGTGATGTGTCACTGTGTCAGTGTGTGATGTGTCACTGTGTCAGTGTGTGTGATGTGTCACTGTGTCAGTGTGTGTGATGTGTCACTGTGTCAGTGTGTGATGTGTCACTGTGTCAGTGTGTGTGATGTGTCACTGTGTCAGTGTGTGATGTGTCACTGTGTCAGTGTGTGATGTGTCACTGTGTCAGTGTGTGATGTGTCACTGTGTCAGTGTGTGTGATGTGTCACTGTGTCAGTGTGTGTGATGTGTCACTGTGTCAGTGTGTGATGTGTCACTGTGTCAGTGTGTGTGATGTGTCACTGTGTCAGTGTGTGATGTGTCACTGTGTCAGTGTGTGATGTGTCACTGTGTCAGTGTGTGTGATGTGTCACTGTGTCAGTGTGTGTGATGTGTCACTGTGTCAGTGTGTGATGTGTCACTGTGTCAGTGTGTGTGATGTGTCACTGTGTCAGTGTGTGATGTGTCACTGTGTCAGTGTGTGTGATGTGTCACTTTGTCAGTGTGTGTGATGTGTCACTGTGTCAGTGTGTGTGATGTGTCACTGTGTCAGTGTGTGATGTGTCACTGTGTCAGTGTGTGATGTGTCACTGTGTCAGTGTGTGTGATGTGTCACTGTGTCAGTGTGTGTGATGTGTCACTGTGTCAGTGTGTGTGATGTGTCACTACGTCAGTGTGTCAGTGTGTCAGTGTGATGTGCTCTTTGTATATCTGTTGTTACGTGTGTATCAACGTCTATGATGGAAGTCCAGTGTCTTGTTGCTGTATATCAATACTTCCTCTTGCCTGACGTCGATGACAACTGTGGGCCCAGGTCGAATACGTATCATCAGCTGGGGACCCTGGCAGGGCAATGTGTCATTATCCCGAGACGTAGACGACGCTTAGTTTGAGATCAAAACTGATTACATCCTTATTGGCTCCAGGAGACAGACGAAAGGGGCGTTGTGAGGTGTGTGTGTTTGTGTGCGTGGTGCATGCGTGTGTGTGTTCTGAGGGAGAGTGTGAATGAGTGAGGGGTTTGGGAGAAGGGGGCTGGTCACACTGCTAGCTTTGTGGTTGTGTGGAGCAGGGCCCCTTAGAGCAGGGCCCCCCACCTGACAGACAGTCAATCAGCCTAACACACTTTTGATTAATTCCATAGTTTACAAGGGGTTCCACCAGGGTCAAGCCAAGAGGACCAGTGTGTGTGAGGGGGGTCATCTGTCGTTTTTTTTGGTCTGTTGTTTTCACCTCCTGTTTCTCATCCTTTCACAACCCTCAGCTCCTGTTTAAACTTGGCTTGCTCTCATTCCTTTCCTCTCTCCCCCTCTCCTTCTCATCTCTCTTTCCCTCTCTCTCTCTCTCTCTCCCCCTCTCCTTCTCTCTCTACCTCTTAGTCTCTCTCTCTCTACCTCCCTCTCTCTTCCTTACGCTCTCTCTCTCTACCCCTCCAAACCTCTCTCTCCATCTCTACCCTTCTCGCTCTACCTCCTCTCTCTCTCTTTTACCCCTTATTCCCCTTCCCCTCTCTCTTTCTCTCTCAGCCCTAACAATAGCCCCAGTGGTTGGTAGCTAGCTAGCATGGAGCTCTGTGAGCCAAGCCCCAGTAAGGCGCAGCTGAGACTGGAGGACTGGAGGGGTATTATCAGTGAAGTATCCCTCCTTTTGGCTCTCTCTCCAGCTGCACCAATGAGCCTGCAGCACTGGAGCCACAGCAGCACTGTCCTCTCCTTGTTTCTAGGTTGACTGTACTGTCCTCTCCTTGTTTCTAGATCGACTTTGCTGTCCTCTCCTCGTTTCTAGATTGACTGTACTGTCCTCTCCTTGTTTCTAGATCGACTGTGCTGTCCTCTCCTTGTTTCTAGAGCGACTGTGCTGGCCTCTCCTCGTTTCTAGATCGACTGTACTGTCCTCTCCTTGTTTCTAGAGCGACTGTGCTGTCCTCTCCTCGTTTCTAGATCGACTGTGCTGTCCTCTCCCTGTTTCTAGATCGACTGTGCTGTCCTCTCCTCGTTTCTAGATTGACAGTGCTGTCCTCTCCCTGTTTCTAGATCGACTGTGCTGTCCTCTCCTCGTTTCAAGATCGACTGTGCTGTCCTCTCCTCGTTTCTAGATCGACTGTGCTGTCCTCTCCTCATTTCTAGATTGACTGTGCTGTCCTCTCCCTGTTTCTAGATCGACTGTGCTGTCCTCTCCTCGTTTCAAGATCGACTGTGCTGTCCTCTCCTCGTTTCTAGATCGACTGTGCTGTCCTCTCCTCATTTCTAGATTGACTGTGCTGTCCTCTCCTTGTTTCTAGATTGACTGTGCTGTCCTCTCCTTGTTTCTAGATTGACTGTGCTGTCCTCTCCTCATTTCTAGATTGACTGTGCTGTCCTCTCCTTGTTTCTAGATCGACTGTGCTGTCCTCTCCTTGTTTCTAGATTGACTGTGCTGTCCTCTCCTTGTTTCAGATTGACTGTGCTGTCCTCTCCTTGTTTCTACATCGACTGTGCTGTCCTCTCCCTGTTTCTAGATTGACTGTGCTGTCCTCTCCTTGTTTCAGATTGACTGTGCTGTCCTCTCCTTGTTTCAGACTGACTGTGCTGTCCTCTCCTTGTTTCTAGATTGACTGTGCTGTCCTCTCCCTGTTTCTAGATCGACTGTGCTGTCCTCTCCCTGTTTCTAGATCGACTGTGCTGTCTTCACCTTGTTTCTAGATTGACTGTGCTGTCCTCACCTTGTTTCTAGATTGACTGTGCTGTCCTCACCTTGTTTCTAGATTGACTGTGCTGTCCTCTCCCTGTTTCTAGATCGACTGTGCTGTCCTCACCTTGTTTCTAGATTGACTGTGCTGTCCTCTCCCTGTTTCTAGATTGACTGTGCTGTCCTCTCCCTGTTTCTAGATCGACTGTGCTGTCCTCACCTTGTTTCTAGATTGACTGTGCTGTCCTCACCTTGTTTCTAGATTGACTGTGCTGTCCTCTCCTTGTTTCTAGATTGACTGTGCTGTCCTCACCTTGTTTCTAGATTGACTGTGCTGTCCTCACCTTGTTTCTAGATTGACTGTGCTGTCCTCACCTTGTTTCTAGATTGACTGTGCTATAGTTATAGTCATAGTTTCTAGATTCCATTACAGGTCAGGTGATGTGAGAGAGAGAAGAGAGGCAGGTCACATACTGCAAAGTCTAGACTTCCAGTTGTAGGCTAAGGCCCTGACCTTAGCTATAGTAGAGACAGGCTGGAGAGGAGATACATACATAGAGAGCAGAAAGCACAGAGAGAGATGAACCAAAAAGGAAAGAGACTGTTTTTGTAGAGAGAGAGAGAGAGTGCTTGTCTGACTCTGGACTTCCCCTCCAGCGGGCCCTCAGCCCAGTCAGTCCATTCCTCTGCCCCCCTGGGTATACTCTGGTCCCTATGTGTCTCTGACAGATCAGGACCCCACTGAGAACATGGCCCTTTTTAAACGGGAACAGGCATCTGGTGTCATTTCTAAAGCCCCAGGAAAAGAATAGGGGAAATTTCCCATTGAAATCCGAAAAAACCCTGTATTTCTCACTGGTTTAATTTCAGAGGGACTTCCAGGCCTCCTGTCTTTTATATCATCTGTCTGAGTCACTCTTTCATTCCTTTCTCATGGGTGAGAGCATGGGTATCCCATGCCAGGGTGTCCGCGGGTCCTTAAACAGTCTTAAAAAGTATTCAATTCATTTATCTGATTTAAAGGCCTTAATAAGTCTTAAAATGTCTTAAATTCAATTTGAAAAGGTTTCAGTTAGATTATAAAAAAATTATGAATATTTTAAATTTCGGTTTCAATATTTATTTTTTTACTTTAAATGCGTTATGCGCTATGTGGGTTGTAATGCTGTAACAACACAGAATAAAACTATGAATAAAAGTCCAATGAAGATAGTGACTGCCCATTATCACTTATTAACCACCATTTATTCACATTACTTTAAAATATTTCAGTTGTGTATATTACATTTGTTTATTTGATGACTTTATTATTTCATTCCAAGTCATCTCATCTCTATAGAGCTGCTGCCTATGCTGTCTGACAACAATCACTATCTCAGTAGTTCAAAGTAAATGAGGCATACTTTATGACTGCTGAATACCAACTATCAATCACTTAGATCATGTATTTTCAGGTAGACTTACCTCTCGAAGCAACTGCTCTCTATGTTTCCCCTCTTGATCATGAATTTTTATGTCTCTTATGTAGCAGGCGTAAAAGATACACAGTCCGGACAAGTAGTCACGCAATGGATTATGGTAATTGTAGTTAATTATCACATTTTCTGCACTAAACTACGTAGAACATTGGCCTGTTGGAAACTACAACTCCATCACACAGTTCGGGCATGATCTGATTAACTCTAGAGAATTGTATTTATTTGTATTTAACTTTGCAAGTCAGTTAAGAACACATTCTTATTTACAATGACAGCCTAGGAACAGTGGGTTAGCTTGCCTTGTTCAGGGGAAGAACGACAGATTTTTACCTTGTCGGCTCGGGGATTTGATCTAGCAACCTTTCAGTTACTGGCCCAACGCTCTAACCACTAGGCTACCTGCCGCCCCAAAGAGAAACTGCAGGTCAATGTGCACATTGAGCTAACAGCAAAAAAAACTATCTGAAATGGAATTCAAATAATTGAACCAATGTTAGTCAGTGACGTTTTGGTTAGTTTCTCAGAACTAGTATTTGAGATGATGCTCCAGCAGAATGGAGCAGTGAATACATCAAGTAGCCTATATAGGCCTGTACTGTTAGATCAATTGCATGGCTATCTAGCAGTAAATATCATATTTACAGTTAGCAATCTAGCTAATGTGTTTTGAGTTCCCACTTCCTCAGGTGCTAAATGATGTAGCACAGGCATAGCACACAAAACATGTGCAAATTCATCTCTAAAGAGCCAAACACATTATTCTGGATCCTATTTTGACATGGTGCAAATCCAAATATCCATAATGCATTTCCTGAATATATTAGATGAAACAGCTAACTTATTTCCTGTCTTACTTGGCACTGGAAAAAGACAGTGTAGAGCCCTCCTGCTTAGCTACCTTGCTTCAAAGCATAGCCATTTGATACCTGATTCACTGAATGAAGGAATTATTTGATTAGACTATTTGGTTGTAGGCTAATGTTCTGATGTCATAGCATAACACCTCCAGGAGAGCTACTGGGTGTGGAGACGTTTGTTCCAGCCCTACTCTAACATCCATACCACTGTGAAAGAATGCCTTGAAGTAAAATACACAGCACTGTTACTGTATAAAACACATGTGGTCAACTCTCCATCTGAAGAGCTAGGCCACTGGGTGTGCAGGCATTTCATCCAGCCCTGCTCAAGCACACCTGAGTCAGCTTAACAAGGTTCTGTTGTTGCCTGTTGCCTGTTGAGCAGTTGATTGGTATGGTATTGAGCATCATTACACTAAGCTGGTGTTAGTATCGTAGCCAAAATTCTGATTACAGACTTTGTGATCTAGCTATTGATTAATCCATTGGGGTTGCCTTTTTATTTTATTTATTTTTATTTCACCTTTATTTAACCAGGTAGGCCAGTTGAGAACAAGTTCTCGTTTACAACTGCAACCTGGCCAAGATAAAGCAAAGCAGTTCGACACATACAACAACACAGAGTTACACATGGAATAAACAAACATACAATCAATAATACAGTAGAAAAATCTGTATACAGCATGTGCAAATGAGGTAGGATAAGAGAGGTAAGGCAATAAATAGGCCATGGTGGCAAAATAATTACAATATAGCAGTTAAACACTGGAATGGTAGATGTGCAGAAGATGAATGTGCAAGTTGAGATACTGGAGTGCAAAGGAGCAAAATAAATAAATACAGTATGGGGATGAGGTAGATTGGATGGGCTATTTACAGATGAGCTATGTACAGGTACAGTTAATATGGGCAACCCCATGCTTCAGACATCTATAGCCTAGCCACTTTGCTACTACAACGGTAAGGCTATAGGATTATACTTATTGATAAAATAGCACACCTGCCTAATATGAGCTAGGCTATAGCCTTTGGTGAAAGAGCCAACCCTAAAAATACTACTTTTCACCAACATGGGCTCATTTCTGTTGAGGAATATTGGCAGGTGTGTGATGCTCACAGACCTCAAAATTGGTATTAAATTCAATTCCAATTGGCATTAAAAAGTCTTAAATACCTGATACCTGCATGTTTTACAATCAACATCTTTCTGTATTATAGTACTGTTCTGTATATTTATCCCTCCCTTCTTCTTTTTTGATCACTCGCTCTCCCTCTCTCTCTCTCTCTCTCTCTCTCTCTCTCTGTCTGGAGTCGTCAGTATCGCTATATATGTTATATTTATCCATCACTCTCTTCTTCTTCTCTCTCTCTCTCTCGCTCTCCCTCCCTCTCCCTCTCTTGCTCCCTCCCTGGAGGCTGGCTCTCCTGACCCTGTGTGAAACTCAGCAGAGCCACATTCCACCAGACAACCGCCCTGCTCTGGGAAAGTCAGACCCAGCCACAGAAAGAGGGAGAGAGAGAGAGAGAGGGAGAGAGGGAGAGGAAAGGAGGGATGAGCTAAAGAGCAAGAGGGAGAGATGGAAGGCAGAGGAGAGGCTGAGGGGTTGGGGGTATACCACATCATATCTTGATGTTGTTGTTGCAACCTATCATTTGTCATACTTTCATCTCATCCCTTAGTTTTTTCTCACCGATGCTTAGATAAGCCCTGACAACTATCCTTTCTTCATTTGAAAAAGTCCTCTAATCCTTCTCTCTCTCCTCCTCTTTCTCTACCTCCTTCTCTCTCTCTCTCTCTCTCTCTCGCTCTTCCTCCCTTTCCCTTCTTCTCTTTCTCTCTCTTTCTGTGGTCTCTCTCTCTGCCAAAAGACAAACCCCCCAATCACTAATTAAATGGTGCTTATGAGGGATTAAAAAACATGTGGGATAAAGACATCACTTTCTTTTCACGCACCCCAAACAAGAGGAGAGAGGGAATAGGGCCTTAATGAAAAGTGGCGTGTTTACATTTCTTCTCACACTGTACAAACCAGCCTATACACAGGCTGTCAGGCGGTGGCTGGGAAGAAGACTACGCCTCACCAAAGGATAGGAGGGGTGTAGACGCCTCTCACTGTTCAGGAGGCGATGCCGCTGACACACACACAGATCACACAAACACACCAGGGCCGTAGCCAGTCTGGGTCTTAGTGAGGTGGGGTCGAGGGGCTTGGTAAAAACAGAACAATTATAACAGAAAAAAATGACCCCAGCCATTATCACTTCATTCACCTCAGTAACAAACATATATCCTATTAGCTATACAATTAGCCGCTACACATTAACAAGAAAATAACATTTAATACGGGATCTGTTAGCAGAAATTATATTTTATTAAATGGAGTCAGATGAATTTATATAATATTTATGTTTCTGAGTGCAGTTTGAAGGAGGTTGCTAACTAGAGTTAGCACAATGATTGGAAGTCTATGGTAACTGCTAGCATGCTAGTAGATACCATAGACTTCCAGTCATTGCACTAACGCTAGTTAGCATAGAGTACCACAGTATGAGTCATAATACCCATAAAACCTAGCGGTCAAACAGGGAAATGGTTCCAATCGTTTTTCCACTATTCCCATAGGGGATTTTAGAGACAGTTAAAATAATGTCTGTTACATGTTGGCTTACCCTGGCGTGACATTTTGATTACCTTGTAAATCTTTCCCTGACAAGGTGACTTATCAATATATTCGCCTTTATAAACTCCCAATAAATGAAACGCTAATTAGCTGCTAATGTGGCTATCATAAAGAACTATAAATGCCATGATGATCTGGACGAGACTGCCAAATCGTGGCAAAGGTAAGAATCTCTTGATTAACTATCTAATGTTAGCTAAATGTAGTAATAAATAAGCCTACACGAAACACAGCCCTTATTTAAGTGTTTCTAAATCCCCTATGAATTGAAAAACGATTGGAACCATTTCCCTGTTTGACCGCTAGGTTTTATGGGTATTATGACACCTCCACTGTGGGCTGGCAAAACTACCTCTAACTTCCTTCATACAGGATTCATACTGGAGGCGTAAACTGGTATCCATGAGTTCATCTGACTCTGGGGAAGTAGATAAAGCACCTCATTGCCAAAATCCTGAAGTATCCCTTTTTCAAAAGTTAAACAAATAAGTTTGCTTTACAGAACCTTTTTTTGTTGCAGTTTTACAGCAAATTTCCTGCAATTTTACACAATTTGCCATGGGGTGGGGACAATTCTTTTGCAGTTTTAAAAGCTAATTTCTTGCAATTCCACACACTTTGCTATTATGTCATGTTAATATGATATCTGAATGAGAGTGACTAACAAAATCAACGTGGGCCCCCTCGAGGTCAGTGCCCCTGGGCACGTGCCCGGTCGGTAATTCGGCCATGATTACTACAAGTTTAGATAGCTGGCTAGACTAACTAGACTAATTTACCAATCTAATAAAGGTAGACTCAGAGAAATGACCTAGCCACGAGCAGCACTGCAGATATTGAGATGAGCGAGATGCAAGACACCACAGTATCTGCACATTTGCAGTGATTCACTTCACACTGTTCACAGCATGGTAGCCAGCGGACCAAAACAGCTGAGAAGTTGAGCCTCAAGCTTCAACACTCTGTTGTTGCAGAAATTGACCCAGTATGCTGTTTACTTTCTGCTTCTACATCATATCACTGAGTCTACCTTTAACTGACATGGGCTAATTGAGTGACTGTCAGTGAGTGACATATAACAAGAGGAAAACGGCTGATGCACAACCAAGTTTTAAAATGGAACCTTGTGTATTCTACTATTCTAACTCTCAACAGTAAGTTGAGACCCGACTGAGTTCCCCAAAACATTTGTTTTCTGAGGTTCGAACCTTGGTGTCCTCATACTGTATGTATCTATGGCCCTGGTACACACATACACTATGCTACTCAGGACTGTAAATCAATATAGCTTAGTGGAAATGTGTACTACAGTGATTATTCTCTCAGTGATTACGATGAGGTCGTGTTTTGGACACACTGTGGACCCCACTATTTGGGACGCAGCCGCCACGTCACTCCCTAAAAAAACACCCACACTGATGTTATTCCCATCCAGACAGACTTTCATATCATATGGTTATTTGTCTTCCTTCCTCATAGCAGCAGCAGCAGCTACCATCATATCATTGCTCTTGAGGGTATTACACTGTCAGCAATAAGATAGTTCATGTAGGGATAGGCTCTTTGTTGTCTACCACTGGCTATGTCCCCTAAAGTGCTCTGTAAGTCATCTGACTGTGTGTGTGTGTGTGTGTGTGTGTGTGTGTGTGTGTGTGTGTGTGTGTGTGTGTGGGTACAGGCTAAAAAGGTGAGACAGTGCAGACACTGAGTGCTGGGTGGCCTCGTGTGAACAAGTAACTCAAAGTATCTCCTTTCTCTTCTCTCCTCCTCTCCTCCTCCCTGCATCCCTCTTTCTTTGTCTATCCCCTGTGTTTGTTCAGCAGTCATTACTTCCTGCTTCTGAGCCACTAAATTTCGACATGTCACACGCAAACTGACCCCTTGCATTCGGAAATTATGTGTGTGTGCTTGTGTGTGCACTTTGCGTGTGTTTGCATGCGTACATGAGTGTGTGTGTGCTTGTTTGTGTGCACGTTGCGTGTGTGTGTGTGTGTTGTGTGTGTGTGTGTGTGTGGTGTGTGTGTGTGTGTGTGTGTGTGTGTGTGTGTGTGTGTGTGTGTGTGAGAGAGAGATGTTCTGTGTTGGGTTTGTTTCTTTGGTCTCAGACTGACATACACACCAGTGCTATCTACCCAGTGATCTCTCCTGGAGGTTAGTATTTAGCAGAGTGATGGATGTTGTCTGCCTGTCATTAGGTGGACCTGCTCTCTCTCTCTCGCTGTCTCTCTCTCGCTGTCTCTCTCTGTCTCTCTCTCTCGCTGTCTCTCTCTCTCATTCTCTCGCTCTCTCTCTCCTCTCTCCCCTCTCTTTCTCTCTCTCTGTCCTTCTGTCTACCTTCCCCAATCCCCCTCTGTCTCTCTCTCTCTCTCTCTCGCTACCCCCTCCCTCCCCTTCCCTCCCAACTCTTCCTCCCCTCCCTCCCTCTGCCCTGATCCACCTCTATGCAGACGACACCATTCTGTATACATCTGGCCCTTCTTTGGACACTGTGTTAACTAACCTCCAAACGAGCTTCAATGCCATACAACACTCCTCCAACTGCTCTAAACGCTAGTAAAACCAAATGCATGCTTTTCAACCGTTCGCTGCCGGCAACCCGCCCCGCACGACTAGCATCACTACCCTGGACGGTTCTGACCTAGGTGTCTGGTTAGACTCCTTCCAGACTCCATATTAAACATCTCCAATCCAAAATCAAATCTAGAATCGGCTTTCTATTTCGCAACAAGCCTCCTTTACTCACGCCGCCAAACTTACCCTCATAAAACTGGACTATCCTACCGATCCTCGATTTCGGCGATGTCATCTACAAAATAGCTTCCAATACTCTACTCAGCAAACTGGATGCAGTCTATCACAGTGCCATCCGTTTTATTACCAAAGCCCCTTATACCACCCACCACTGCGACCTGTATGCTCTAGTCGGTTGGCCCTCGCTACATATTGTCTCCAGACCCACTGGCTCCAGGTCATCTATAAGTCTAATGCTAAGTAAAGCTCTGCCTTATCTCAGCTCACTGGTCACGATAACAACACCCACCCGTAGCACGCGCTCCAGCAGGTATATCTCACTGGTCACCCCAAAGCCAACACCTCCTTTGGCCGCCTTCACTTCCAGTTCTCTGCTGCCAATGACTGGAATGAATTGCAAAAATCGCTGAAGGTGGAGACTTATATTTCCCTCACTAACCTTAAACATCAGCTATCTGAGCAGCTAACCGATCGCTGCAGCTGTACATAGTCCATCTGTAAATAGCCCACCCAATCTACCTACCTCATCCCCATATTGTTTTTATTTACTTTTCTGCTCTTTTGCACACCAGTATCTCTACTTGCACATCATCATCTGCTCATTTATCACTCCAGTGTTAATCTGCCTAAATTGTAATTACCTTGCTACTATGGCCTATGTATTGCCTTACCTCCTCATGCCATTTGCCAGCAGCATACCACCCTGCATCCCACTGCTGGCTTGCTTCTGAAGCTAAGTGGGGGTTGGTCCTGGTCAGTCCCTGGATGGGAGACCATATGCTGCTGGAAGTGGTGTTGGAGGGCCAGTAGGAGCACTCTTACCTCTGGTCTAAAAAATATCCCAATGCCCCAGGACACTGCCCTGTGTAGGGTGCCATCTTTTGGATGGGACGTTAAACGGGTGTCCTGACTCTCTGAGGTCATTAAAGATCCCATGGCACTTATCGTAAGAGTAGGGGTGTTAACCCCGGTGTCCTGCTAAATTCCCAATCTGGCCCTCATACCATCACGGCCACCTAATCATCCCCAGCTTACAATTGGCTCATTCAATCCCCCCTCCTATCCCCTGAAACTATTCCCCAGGTTGTTGCTGAAATTAGAATGTGTTCTTAGTCAACTTACCTGGTCAAATAAATAAATAAATAAATTTGCACACACTGTATATAGACTTTCATTTTTTATATTGTGTTATTGACTGTACGCTTGTTTACTCCATGTGTAACTCGTGTTGTTTGTGGTCGCACTGCTTTGCTTTATCTTGGCCAGGTCGCAGTTGTAAATGAGAACTTGTTCTCACTGGCCTACCTGGTTAAATAAAGGTCAAATAAAAATAACTCATCCTCTCCTCTTCCTGTTGGCCAGGGGTTCATAAATGAGGACATCCCAATGTTTATTGAAGACATACTGTTCTGTGTCTAGAGAGCTCAGCTCATAGTTAATACTGGTGCTGTAGTCTAGAGAGCTCAGCTCATAGTTAATACTGTTCTGTGTCTAGGGAGCTCAGATCATAGTTAATACTGTTCTGTATCTAGAGAGCTCAGCTCATGGTTAATACTGTAGCTGTATCTAGAGAGCTCAGCTCATAGTTAATACTGTACTGTATCTAGAGAGCTCAGCTCATAGTTAATACTGTTCTGTGTCCTAGAGAGCTCCAGATCATGGTTAATACTGTACTGTATCTATGGAGCTCAGCTCATAGTTAATACTGTACTGTATCTAGAGAGCTCAGCTCATAGTTAAGACTGTTCTGTGTCTAGAGAGCTCAGATCATGGTTAATACTGTACTGTATCTAGGGAGCTCAGCTCATAGTTAATACTGTACTGTATCTAGGGAGCTCAGCTCATAGTTAATACTGTACTGTATCTAGAGAGCTCAGCTCATGGTTAATACTGTACTGTATCTAGAGGAGCTCAGCTCATAGTTAATACTGTACTGAATCTAGAGAGCTCAGCTCATAGTTAATACTGTGCTGTATCTAGAGAGCTCAGCTCATAGTTAATACTGTACTGTATCTAGAGAGCTCAGCTCATAGTTAATACTGTACTGAATCTAGAGAGCTCAGCTCATAGTTAATACTGTTCTGTATCTAGAGAGCTCAGCTCATAGTTAATACTGTTCTGTGCTAGAGAGCTCAGCTCATAGTTAATACTGTTCTGTATCTAGAGAGCTCAGCTCATAGTTAATACTGTTCTGTATCTAGAGAGCTCAGCTCATAGTTAATACTGTTCTGTATCTAGAGAGCTCAGCTCATAGTTAATACTGTACTGTATCTAGAGAGCTCAGCTCATAGTTAATACTGTACTGTATCTAGAGAGCTCAGCTCATAGTTAATACTGTGCTGTATCTAGGGAGCTCAGCTCATGGGTGGTATATATGAGATAGTGGTCTCTGGGGCATACTGGATGGGCCTGTTCATTAGTGTGTAAAAACTGTCCTTGTTCTTTACAGTTTGTCTCTGTGTTCAGAGACCTCTGTTCTCTCTCATAGAACTCTCTTACAATTTGGTCTCCTTTAGCATTTGGGATCTTAATCCTCTAATGCCCCCCTCCTCCTTCCTTCTCCTCTCCTTCCTTCTCCTCTCCTCTCCTCCTCCTCTCCTCTCCTCTCCTCTCCTCTTCCTCTCCTCTCCTCTCCTCTCCTCTCCTCTCCTTCTCTCCTCTCTTCTTCCTCTCTTCTCCTCTCCTTCTTCTCCTCTTCTCCTCTCCTCTCTCTCTTCTTCCTCTCTCTTTTTCTCATCCTTATCCTCTCAA
>NC_042957.1:73778442-73797387 GCF_901001165.1 Salmo trutta | reverse complement strand
TCAGTGTGTGATGTGTCACTGTGTCAGTGTGTGATGTGTCACTGGTCAGTGTGTGATGTCACTGTGTCAGTGTGTGTGATGTGTCCACTGTGTCAGGTGTGATGTGTCACTGTGTCAGTGTGTGATGTGTCACTGTGTCAGTGTGTGATGTGTCACTGTGTCAGTGTGTGATGTCACTGTGTCGTGTGTGTGATGTGTCACTGTGTCAGTGTGTGATGTGTCACTGTGTCAGTGTGTGTGTGTGTCACTGTGTCAGTGTTGTGTGTCACTGTGTCAGTGTGTGATGTGTCACTGTGTCAGTGTGTGTGTGTCACTGTGTCAGTGTGTGATGTGTCCTGTGTCGTGGTGATGTGTCACTGTGTCAGTGTGTGATGTGTCACTGTGTCAGTGTGTGTGATGTGTCACTGTGTCAGTGTGTGATGTCACTGTGTCAGTGTGTGATGTGTCACTGTGTCAGTGTGTGTGATGTGTCACTGGTCAGTGTGTGATGTGTCACTGTGTCAGTGTGTGATGTGTCACTGTGTCAGTGGTGTGATGTGTCACTGTGTCAGTGTGTATGTGTCACTGTGTCAGTGTGTGTGATGTGTCACTGTGTCAGTGGTGTGATGTGTCACTGTGTCAGTTTGTGTGATGTGTCACTGTGTCAGTGTGTGTGTGTCACTGTGTCAGTGTGTGTGATTGTCACTGGTCAGTGTGTGTGAGGTGTCACTGTCAGTGTGTGTGATGTGTCACTGTGTCAGTGTGTGTGATGTCACTGTGTCATGTGTGTGATGTGTCACTGGTTGTCGTGTGTGTGATTGTGTCACTATGTTTCATGTGGTGATGTGTCACTGGGCAATGTGTGTGAATGTGTCACTGTGGTACAATGTGTGTGTGATGTTGTCACTGTGTCGTGTGATGTGTCACTGTGTGTGTGTTATTTGGTCACTGTGTCAGTGTTGATGTGCTCACTGTGTCTGTGTGTGTTATGTGTCACTGTGTCATGTGTGTGATGTGTCACTGTGTCAGTGGTGGTGATGTGCCACGGTGGTCAGTGTGGAATGTGTCACTGGTGTCAGGGTGTTGTGTGTGTCACTGTGTCAGTGTGGTGATGTTGTCACTGTGTCAGTGTGTGATGGTTGTCCAGCTGACTGCGTCAGGTGGTGGGATGTGTCACTGTGTCATGTGATGTGATTGTCACTGCGTCGAGTGTGGTGTATGTGGCACTGTGTCAGTGTGGTGATGGTGTCACTGTTGTCAGTGTGTGTGATGTTGCACTGTGGTCAATTTGTGTGTGATGTGTCACGGTGGCAGTGTGTTGATGTGTCCACTTTCTCAGTGTGTGTGATGTGTCACTTTCTCAGTGTGTGATGTGTCACTGTGTCAGGTGTGTGATGTGTCACTTGTCTGTTGATGTGTTCACTGGGTCAGTGTGGTGATGTCACTTGTCATGTTTGAGTGTCCTGTTTTCATTGTGTGTGGAATGTGTCACTGTGTACAGTGTGGTGTGAGTGTGTCACTGTGTCAGTGTGGTGAGGGTCACTGTGGTCAGTGTGTGTGAATGATGTGCACGGTGTCAGATGTGGATGTGGTCACTGGTGTCAGTGTGTGATGTTCATCTGTGTCAGTGTGTGTGGATGTGTCACTGTGTCAGTGTGTGTGATGTGTCAATTGTGCTCACGTGTGGGAGTGTGTCACTGTGTCAGTGTTGTGATGTGTCACTGTGTCAGTGTGTGAATGTTCACTGTGGCATGTGTGTGGATGTGTCACGTTTGGTCAGTGTGTGTGATGGTGTCACTGTTGTCAGTGTGTGGTGATTGTGTCACTGTGTCGTGGGTGTGATGTGTCACTGTTGTCAGTGTGTGAATGGTGTCACTGTGTCAGTGTGTGGTGATGTGTCACTGTTCAGTGTGTCGTGTGATGTGTCACTACGTCAGTGTGTCAGTGTGTCAGTGTGATGTGCTCTTTGTATATCTGTTGTTACGTGTGTATCAACGTCTATGATGGAAGTCCAGTGTCTTGTTGCTGTATATCAATACTTCCTCTTGCCTGACGTCGATGACAACTGTGGGCCCAGGTCGAATACGTATCATCAGCTGGGGACCCTGGCAGGGCAATGTGTCATTATCCCGAGACGTAGACGACGCTTAGTTTGAGATCAAAACTGATTACATCCTTATTGGCTCCAGGAGACAGACGAAAGGGGCGTTGTGAGGTGTGTGGTGTTTGTGTGCGTGGTGCATGCGTGTGTGTGTTCTGAGGGAGAGTGTGAATGAGTGAGGGGTTTGGGAGAAGGGGGCTGGTCACACTGCTAGCTTTGTGGTTGTGTGGAGCAGGGCCCCTTAGAGCAGGCCCCCACCTGACAGACAGTCAATCAGCCTAACACACTTTTGATTAATTCCATAGTTTTACAAGGGGTTCCACCAGGGTCAAGCCAAGAGGACCAGTGTGTGTGAGGGGGGTCATCTGTCGTTTTTTTTGGTCTGTTGTTTTCACCTCCTGTTTCTCATCCTTTCACAACCCTCAGCTCCTGTTTAAACTTGGCTTGCTCTCATTCCTTTCCTCTCTCCCCCTCTCCTTCTCATCTCTCTTTCCCTCTCTCTCTCTCTCTCTCTCCCCCTCTCCTTCTCTCTCTACCTCTTAGTCTCTCTCTCTCTACCTCCCTCTCTCTTCCTTACGCTCTCTCTCTCTACCCCTCCAAACCTCTCTCTCCATCTCTACCTTCTCGCTCTAACCTCCTCTCTCTCTCTTTTACCCCTTATTCCCCTTCCCCTCTCTCTTTCTCTCTCAGCCCTAACAATAGCCCCAGTGGTTGGTAGCTAGCTAGCATGGAGCTCTGTGAGCCAAGCCCCAGTAAGGCGCAGCTGAGACTGGGAGGACTGGAGGGGGTATTATCAGTGAAGTATCCCTCCTTTGGCTCTCTCTCCAGCTGCACCAATGAGCCTGCAGCACTGGAGCCACAGCAAGCACTGTCCTCTCCTTGTTTCTAGGTTGACTGTACTGTCCTCTCCTTGTTTCTAGATCGACTTTGCTGTCCTCTCCTCGTTTCTAGATTGACTGTACTGTCCTCTCCTTGTTTCTAGATCGACTGTGCTGTCCTCTCCTTGTTTCTAGAGCGACTGTGCTGGCCTCTCCTCGTTTCTAGATCGACTGTACTGTCCTCTCCTTGTTTCTAGAGCGACTGTGCTGTCCTCATCCTCGTTTCTAGATCGACTGTGCTGTCCTCTCCCTGTTTCTAGATCGACTGTGCTGTCCTCTCCTCGTTCTAGATTGACAGTGCTGTCCTCTCCCTGTTTCTAGATCGACTGTGCTGTCCTCTCCTCGTTTCAAGATCGACTGTGCTGTCCTCTCCTCGTTTCTAAGATCGACTGTGCTGTCCTCTCCTCATTTCTAGATTGACTGTGCTGTCCTCTCCCTGTTTCTAGATCGGACTGTGCTGTCCTCTCCTCGTTTCAGATCGACTGTGCTGTCCTCCTCCTCGTTTCTAGATCGACTGTGCTGTCCTCTCCTCATTTCTAGATTGACTGTGCTGTCCTCTCCTTGTTTCTAGATTGACTGTGCTGTCCTCTCCTTGTTTCTAGATTGACTGTGCTGTCCTCTCCCTCATTTCTAGATTGACTGTGCTGTCCTCGTCCTTGTTTCTAGATCGACTTGTGCTGTCCTCTCCTTGTTTCTAGATTGACTGTGCTGTCCTCTCCTTGTTTCAGATTGACTGTGCTGTCCTCATTTCCTTGTTTCTACATCGACTGTGCTGTCCTCTCCCTGTTTCTAGATTGACTGTGCTGTCCTCTCCTTGTTTCAGATTGACTGTGCTGTCCTCTCCTTGTTTCAGACTGACTGTGCTGTCCTCTCCTTTGTTTTCTAGATTGACTGTGCTGTCCTCTCCCTGTTTCTAGATCGACTGTGCTGTCCTCTCCCTGTTTCTAGATCGACTGTGCTGTCTTCACCTTGTTTCTAGATTGACTGTGCTGTCCTCACCTTGTTTCTAGATTGACTGTGCTGTCCTCACCTTGTTTCTAGATTGACGTGCTGTCCTCTCCCTGTTTCTAGATCGACTGTGCTGTCCTCACCTTGTTTCTAGATTGACTGTGCTGTCCTCTCCCTGTTTCTAGATTGACTGTGCTGTCCTCTCCCTGTTTCTAGATCGACTGTGCTGTCCTCACCTTGTTTCTAGATTGACTGTGCTGTCCTCACCTTGTTTCTAGATTGACTGTGCTGTCCTCTCCTTGTTTCTAGATTGACTGTGCTGTCCTCACCTTGTTTCTAGATTGACTGTGCTGTCCTCACCTTGTTTCTAGATTGACTGTGCTGTCCTCACCTTGTTTCTAGATTGACTGTGCTATAGTTATAGTCATAGTTTCTAGATTCCATTACAGGTCAGGTGATGTGAGAGAGAGAAGAGAGGCAGGTCACATACTGCAAAGTCTAGACTTCCAGTTGTAGGCTAAGGCCCTGACCTTAGCTATAGTAGAGACAGGCTGGAGAGGAGATACATACATAGAGAGCAGAAAGCACAGAGAGAGATGAACCAAAAAGGAAAGAGACTGTTTTTGTAGAGAGAGAGAGAGAGTGCTTGTCTGACTCTGGACTTCCCCTCCAGCGGGCCCTCAGCCCAGTCAGTCCATTCCTCTGCCCCCCTGGGTATACTCTGGTCCCTATGTGTCTCTGACAGATCAGGACCCCACTGAGAACATGGCCCTTTTTAAACGGGAACAGGCATCTGGTGTCATTTCTAAAGCCCCAGGAAAAGAATAGGGGAAATTTCCCATTGAAATCCGAAAAAACCCTGTATTTCTCACTGGTTTAATTTCAGAGGGACTTCCAGGCCTCCTGTCTTTTATATCATCTGTCTGAGTCACTCTTTCATTCCTTTCTCATGGGTGAGAGCATGGGTATCCCATGCCAGGGTGTCCGCGGGTCCTTAAACAGTCTTAAAAAGTATTCAATTCATTTATCTGATTTAAAGGCCTTAATAAGTCTTAAAATGTCTTAAATTCAATTTGAAAAGGTTTCAGTTAGATTATAAAAAAATTATGAATATTTTAAATTTCGGTTTCAATATTTATTTTTTTACTTTAAATGCGTTATGCGCTATGTGGGTTGTAATGCTGTAACAACACAGAATAAAACTATGAATAAAAGTCCAATGAAGATAGTGACTGCCCATTATCACTTATTAACCACCATTTATTCACATTACTTTAAAATATTTCAGTTGTGTATATTACATTTGTTTATTTGATGACTTTATTATTTCATTCCAAGTCATCTCATCTCTATAGAGCTGCTGCCTATGCTGTCTGACAACAATCACTATCTCAGTAGTTCAAAGTAAATGAGGCATACTTTATGACTGCTGAATACCAACTATCAATCACTTAGATCATGTATTTTCAGGTAGACTTACCTCTCGAAGCAACTGCTCTCTATGTTTCCCCTCTTGATCATGAATTTTTATGTCTCTTATGTAGCAGGCGTAAAAGATACACAGTCCGGACAAGTAGTCACGCAATGGATTATGGTAATTGTAGTTAATTATCACATTTTCTGCACTAAACTACGTAGAACATTGGCCTGTTGGAAACTACAACTCCATCACACAGTTCGGGCATGATCTGATTAACTCTAGAGAATTGTATTTATTTGTATTTAACTTTGCAAGTCAGTTAAGAACACATTCTTATTTACAATGACAGCCTAGGAACAGTGGGTTAGCTTGCCTTGTTCAGGGGAAGAACGACAGATTTTTACCTTGTCGGCTCGGGGATTTGATCTAGCAACCTTTCAGTTACTGGCCCAACGCTCTAACCACTAGGCTACCTGCCGCCCCAAAGAGAAACTGCAGGTCAATGTGCACATTGAGCTAACAGCAAAAAAAACTATCTGAAATGGAATTCAAATAATTGAACCAATGTTAGTCAGTGACGTTTTGGTTAGTTTCTCAGAACTAGTATTTGAGATGATGCTCCAGCAGAATGGAGCAGTGAATACATCAAGTAGCCTATATAGGCCTGTACTGTTAGATCAATTGCATGGCTATCTAGCAGTAAATATCATATTTACAGTTAGCAATCTAGCTAATGTGTTTTGAGTTCCCACTTCCTCAGGTGCTAAATGATGTAGCACAGGCATAGCACACAAAACATGTGCAAATTCATCTCTAAAGAGCCAAACACATTATTCTGGATCCTATTTTGACATGGTGCAAATCCAAATATCCATAATGCATTTCCTGAATATATTAGATGAAACAGCTAACTTATTTCCTGTCTTACTTGGCACTGGAAAAAGACAGTGTAGAGCCCTCCTGCTTAGCTACCTTGCTTCAAAGCATAGCCATTTGATACCTGATTCACTGAATGAAGGAATTATTTGATTAGACTATTTGGTTGTAGGCTAATGTTCTGATGTCATAGCATAACACCTCCAGGAGAGCTACTGGGTGTGGAGACGTTTGTTCCAGCCCTACTCTAACATCCATACCACTGTGAAAGAATGCCTTGAAGTAAAATACACAGCACTGTTACTGTATAAAACACATGTGGTCAACTCTCCATCTGAAGAGCTAGGCCACTGGGTGTGCAGGCATTTCATCCAGCCCTGCTCAAGCACACCTGAGTCAGCTTAACAAGGTTCTGTTGTTGCCTGTTGCCTGTTGAGCAGTTGATTGGTATGGTATTGAGCATCATTACACTAAGCTGGTGTTAGTATCGTAGCCAAAATTCTGATTACAGACTTTGTGATCTAGCTATTGATTAATCCATTGGGGTTGCCTTTTTATTTTATTTATTTTTATTTCACCTTTATTTAACCAGGTAGGCCAGTTGAGAACAAGTTCTCGTTTACAACTGCAACCTGGCCAAGATAAAGCAAAGCAGTTCGACACATACAACAACACAGAGTTACACATGGAATAAACAAACATACAATCAATAATACAGTAGAAAAATCTGTATACAGCATGTGCAAATGAGGTAGGATAAGAGAGGTAAGGCAATAAATAGGCCATGGTGGCAAAATAATTACAATATAGCAGTTAAACACTGGAATGGTAGATGTGCAGAAGATGAATGTGCAAGTTGAGATACTGGAGTGCAAAGGAGCAAAATAAATAAATACAGTATGGGGATGAGGTAGATTGGATGGGCTATTTACAGATGAGCTATGTACAGGTACAGTTAATATGGGCAACCCCATGCTTCAGACATCTATAGCCTAGCCACTTTGCTACTACAACGGTAAGGCTATAGGATTATACTTATTGATAAAATAGCACACCTGCCTAATATGAGCTAGGCTATAGCCTTTGGTGAAAGAGCCAACCCTAAAAATACTACTTTTCACCAACATGGGCTCATTTCTGTTGAGGAATATTGGCAGGTGTGTGATGCTCACAGACCTCAAAATTGGTATTAAATTCAATTCCAATTGGCATTAAAAAGTCTTAAATACCTGATACCTGCATGTTTTACAATCAACATCTTTCTGTATTATAGTACTGTTCTGTATATTTATCCCTCCCTTCTTCTTTTTTGATCACTCGCTCTCCCTCTCTCTCTCTCTCTCTCTCTCTCTCTCTCTGTCTGGAGTCGTCAGTATCGCTATATATGTTATATTTATCCATCACTCTCTTCTTCTTCTCTCTCTCTCTCTCGCTCTCCCTCCCTCTCCCTCTCTTGCTCCCTCCCTGGAGGCTGGCTCTCCTGACCCTGTGTGAAACTCAGCAGAGCCACATTCCACCAGACAACCGCCCTGCTCTGGGAAAGTCAGACCCAGCCACAGAAAGAGGGAGAGAGAGAGAGAGAGGGAGAGAGGGAGAGGAAAGGAGGGATGAGCTAAAGAGCAAGAGGGAGAGATGGAAGGCAGAGGAGAGGCTGAGGGGTTGGGGGTATACCACATCATATCTTGATGTTGTTGTTGCAACCTATCATTTGTCATACTTTCATCTCATCCCTTAGTTTTTTCTCACCGATGCTTAGATAAGCCCTGACAACTATCCTTTCTTCATTTGAAAAAGTCCTCTAATCCTTCTCTCTCTCCTCCTCTTTCTCTACCTCCTTCTCTCTCTCTCTCTCTCTCTCGCTCTTCCTCCCTTTCCCTTCTTCTCTTTCTCTCTCTTTCTGTGGTCTCTCTCTCTGCCAAAAGACAAACCCCCAATCACTAATTAAATGGTGCTTATGAGGGATTAAAAAACATGTGGGATAAAGACATCACTTTCTTTTCACGCACCCCAAACAAGAGGAGAGAGGGAATAGGGCCTTAATGAAAAGTGGCGTGTTTACATTTCTTCTCACACTGTACAAACCAGCCTATACACAGGCTGTCAGGCGGTGGCTGGGAAGAAGACTACGCCTCACCAAAGGATAGGAGGGGTGTAGACGCCTCTCACTGTTCAGGAGGCGATGCCGCTGACACACACACAGATCACACAAACACACCAGGGCCGTAGCCAGTCTGGGTCTTAGTGAGGTGGGGTCGAGGGGCTTGGTAAAAACAGAACAATTATAACAGAAAAAAATGACCCCAGCCATTATCACTTCATTCACCTCAGTAACAAACATATATCCTATTAGCTATACAATTAGCCGCTACACATTAACAAGAAAATAACATTTAATACGGGATCTGTTAGCAGAAATTATATTTTATTAAATGGAGTCAGATGAATTTATATAATATTTATGTTTCTGAGTGCAGTTTGAAGGAGGTTGCTAACTAGAGTTAGCACAATGATTGGAAGTCTATGGTAACTGCTAGCATGCTAGTAGATACCATAGACTTCCAGTCATTGCACTAACGCTAGTTAGCATAGAGTACCACAGTATGAGTCATAATACCCATAAAACCTAGCGGTCAAACAGGGAAATGGTTCCAATCGTTTTTCCACTATTCCCATAGGGGATTTTAGAGACAGTTAAAATAATGTCTGTTACATGTTGGCTTACCCTGGCGTGACATTTTGATTACCTTGTAAATCTTTCCCTGACAAGGTGACTTATCAATATATTCGCCTTTATAAACTCCCAATAAATGAAACGCTAATTAGCTGCTAATGTGGCTATCATAAAGAACTATAAATGCCATGATGATCTGGACGAGACTGCCAAATCGTGGCAAAGGTAAGAATCTCTTGATTAACTATCTAATGTTAGCTAAATGTAGTAATAAATAAGCCTACACGAAACACAGCCCTTATTTTAAGTGTTTCTAAAATCCCCTATGAATTGAAAAACGATTGGAACCATTTCCCTGTTTGACCGCTAGGTTTTATGGGTATTATGACACCTCCACTGTGGGCTGGCAAAACTACCTCTAACTTCCTTCATACAGGATTCATACTGGAGGCGTAAACTGGTATCCATGAGTTCATCTGACTCTGGGGAAGTAGATAAAGCACCTCATTGCCAAAATCCTGAAGTATCCCTTTTTCAAAAGTTAAACAAATAAGTTTGCTTTACAGAACCTTTTTTTGTTGCAGTTTTACAGCAAATTTCCTGCAATTTTACACAATTTGCCATGGGGTGGGGACAATTCTTTTGCAGTTTTAAAAGCTAATTTCTTGCAATTCCACACACTTTGCTATTATGTCATGTTAATATGATATCTGAATGAGAGTGACTAACAAAATCAACGTGGGCCCCCTCGAGGTCAGTGCCCCTGGGCACGTGCCCGGTCGGTAATTCGGCCATGATTACTACAAGTTTAGATAGCTGGCTAGACTAACTAGACTAATTTACCAATCTAATAAAGGTAGACTCAGAGAAATGACCTAGCCACGAGCAGCACTGCAGATATTGAGATGAGCGAGATGCAAGACACCACAGTATCTGCACATTTGCAGTGATTCACTTCACACTGTTCACAGCATGGTAGCCAGCGGACCAAAACAGCTGAGAAGTTGAGCCTCAAGCTTCAACACTCTGTTGTTGCAGAAATTGACCCAGTATGCTGTTTACTTTCTGCTTCTACATCATATCACTGAGTCTACCTTTAACTGACATGGGCTAATTGAGTGACTGTCAGTGAGTGACATATAACAAGAGGAAAACGGCTGATGCACAACCAAGTTTTAAAATGGAACCTTGTGTATTCTACTATTCTAACTCTCAACAGTAAGTTGAGACCCGACTGAGTTCCCCAAAACATTTGTTTTCTGAGGTTCGAACCTTGGTGTCCTCATACTGTATGTATCTATGGCCCTGGTACACACATACACTATGCTACTCAGGACTGTAAATCAATATAGCTTAGTGGAAATGTGTACTACAGTGATTATTCTCTCAGTGATTACGATGAGGTCGTGTTTTGGACACACTGTGGACCCCACTATTTGGGACGCAGCCGCCACGTCACTCCCTAAAAAAACACCCACACTGATGTTATTCCCATCCAGACAGACTTTCATATCATATGGTTATTTGTCTTCCTTCCTCATAGCAGCAGCAGCAGCTACCATCATATCATTGCTCTTGAGGGTATTACACTGTCAGCAATAAGATAGTTCATGTAGGGATAGGCTCTTTGTTGTCTACCACTGGCTATGTCCCCTAAAGTGCTCTGTAAGTCATCTGACTGTGTGTGTGTGTGTGTGTGTGTGTGTGTGTGTGTGTGTGTGTGTGTGTGTGTGGGTACAGGCTAAAAAGGTGAGACAGTGCAGACACTGAGTGCTGGGTGGCCTCGTGTGAACAAGTAACTCAAAGTATCTCCTTTCTCTTCTCTCCTCCTCTCCTCCTCCCTGCATCCCTCTTTCTTTGTCTATCCCCTGTGTTTGTTCAGCAGTCATTACTTCCTGCTTCTGAGCCACTAAATTTCGACATGTCACACGCAAACTGACCCCTTGCATTCGGAAATTATGTGTGTGTGCTTGTGTGTGCACTTTGCGTGTGTTTGCATGCGTACATGAGTGTGTGTGTGCTTGTTTGTGTGCACGTTGCGTGTGTGTGTGTGTGTGTGTGTGTGTGTGTGTGTGTGTGTGTGTGTGTGTGTGTGTGTGTGTGTGTGTGTGTGTGTGTGTGTGTGAGAGAGAGATGTTCTGTGTTGGGTTTGTTTCTTTGGTCTCAGACTGACATACACACCCAGTGCTATCTACCCAGTGATCTCTCCTGGAGGTTTAGTATTTAGCAGAGTGATGGATGTTGTCTGCCTGTCATTAGGTGGACCTGCTCTCTCTCTCTCGCTGTCTCTCTCTCGCTGTCTCTCTCTGTCTCTCTCTCTCGCTGTCTCTCTCTCTCATTCTCTCGCTCTCTCTCTCCTCTCTCCCCTCTCTTTCTCTCTCTCTGTCCTTCTGTCTACCTTCCCCAATGCCCCTCTGTCTCTCTCTCTCTCTCTCTCGCTACCCCTCCCTCCCCTTCCCTCCCAACTCTTCCTCCCCTCCCTCCCTCTGCCCTGATCCACCTCTATGCAGACGACACCATTCTGTATACATCTGGCCCTTCTTTGGACACTGTGTTAACTAACCTCCAAACGAGCTTCAATGCCATACAACACTCCTCCAACTGCTCTTAAACGCTAGTAAAACCAAATGCATGCTTTTCAACCGTTCGCTGCCGGCACCCGCCCGCACGACTAGCATCACTACCCTGGACGGTTCTGACCTAGGTGTCTGGTTAGACTCCTTCCAGACTCATATTAAACATCTCCAATCCAAAATCAAATCTAGAATCGGCTTTCTATTTCGCAACAAAGCCTCCTTTACTCACGCCGCCAAACTTACCCTCATAAAACTGACTATCCTACCGATCCTCGATTTCGGCGATGTCATCTACAAAATAGCTTCCAATACTCTACTCAGCAAACTGGATGCAGTCTATCACAGTGCCATCCGTTTTATTACCAAAGCCCCTTATACCACCCACCACTGCGACCTGTATGCTCTAGTCGGTTGGCCCTCGCTACATATTTGTCTCCAGACCCACTGGCTCCAGGTCATCTATAAGTCTATGCTAAGTAAAGCTCTGCCTTATCTCAGCTCACTGGTCACGATAACAACACCCACCCGTAGCACGCGCTCCAGCAGGTATATCTCACTGGTCACCCCCAAAGCCAACACCTCCTTTGGCCGCCTTCACTTCCAGTTCTCTGCTGCCAATGACTGGAATGAATTGCAAAAATCGCTGAAGGTGGAGACTTATATTTCCCTCACTAACCTTAAACATCAGCTATCTGAGCAGCTAACCGATCGCTGCAGCTGTACATAGTCCATCTGTAAATAGCCCACCCAATCTACCTACCTCATCCCCATATTGTTTTTATTTACTTTTCTGCTCTTTTGCACACCAGTATCTCTACTTGCACATCATCATCTGCTCATTTATCACTCCAGTGTTAATCTGCTAAATTGTAATTACCTTGCTACTATGGCCTATGTATTGCCTTACCTCCTCATGCCATTTGCCAGCAGCATACCACCCTGCATCCCACTGCTGGCTTGCTTCTGAAGCTAAGTGGGGTTGGTCCTGGTCAGTCCCTGGATGGGAGACCAGATGCTGCTGGAAGTGGTGTTGGAGGGCCAGTAGGAAGCACTCTTACCTCTGGTCTAAAAAATATCCCAATGCCCCAGGACACTGCCCTGTGTAGGGTGCCATCTTTTGGATGGGACGTTAAACGGGTGTCCTGACTCTCTGAGGTCATTAAAGATCCCATGGCACTTATCGTAAGAGTAGGGGTGTTAACCCCGGTGTCCTGGCTAAATTCCCAATCTGGCCCTCATACCATCACGGCCACCTAATCATCCCCAGCTTACAATTGGCTCATTCATCCCCCTCCTATCCCCTGAAACTATTCCCCAGGTTGTTGCTGTAAATTAGAATGTGTTCTTAGTCAACTTACCTGGTCAAATAAATAAATAAATAAATTTGCACACACTGTATATAGACTTCATTTTTTTATATTGTGTTATTGACTGTACGCTTGTTTACTCCATGTGTAACTCTGTGTTGTTTGTGTCGCACTGCTTTGCTTTATCTTGGCCAGGTCGCAGTTGTAAATGAGAACTTGTTCTCAACTGGCCTACCTGGTTAAATAAAGGTCAAATAAAAAATACTCATCCTCTCCTCTTCCTGTTGGCCAGGGGTTCAGTAAATGAGGACATCCCCATGTTTATTGAAGACATACTGTTCTGTGTCTAGAGAGCTCAGCTCATAGTTAATACTGTGCTGTATCTAGAGAGCTCAGCTCATAGTTAATACTGTTCTGTGTCTAGGGAGCTCAGATCATAGTTAATACTGTTCTGTATCTAGAGAGCTCAGCTCATGGTTAATACTGTACTGTATCTAGAGAGCTCAGCTCATAGTTAATACTGTACTGTATCTAGAGAGCTCAGCTCATAGTTAATACTGTTCTGTGTCTAGAGAGCTCAGATCATGGTTAATACTGTACTGTATCTATGGAGCTCAGCTCATAGTTAATACTGTACTGTATCTAGAGAGCTCAGCTCATAGTTAATACTGTTCTGTGTCTAGAGAGCTCAGATCATGGTTAATACTGTACTGTATCTAGGGAGCTCAGCTCATAGTTAATACTGTACTGTATCTAGGGAGCTCAGCTCATAGTTAATACTGTACTGTATCTAGAGAGCTCAGCTCATGGTTAATACTGTACTGTATCTAGAGAGCTCAGCTCATAGTTAATACTGTACTGAATCTAGAGAGCTCAGCTCATAGTTAATACTGTGCTGTATCTAGAGAGCTCAGCTCATAGTTAATACTGTACTGTATCTAGAGAGCTCAGCTCATAGTTAATACTGTACTGAATCTAGAGAGCTCAGCTCATAGTTAATACTGTTCTGTATCTAGAGAGCTCAGCTCATAGTTAATACTGTTCTGTGTCTAGAGAGCTCAGCTCATAGTTAATACTGTTCTGTATCTAGAGAGCTCAGCTCATAGTTAATACTGTTCTGTATCTAGAGAGCTCAGCTCATAGTTAATACTGTTCTGTATCTAGAGAGCTCAGCTCATAGTTAATACTGTACTGTATCTAGAGAGCTCAGCTCATAGTTAATACTGTACTGTATCTAGAGAGCTCAGCTCATAGTTAATACTGTGCTGTATCTAGGGAGCTCAGCTCATGGGGTGGTATATATGAGATAGTGGTCTCTGGGGCATACTGGATGGGCCTGTTCATTAGTGTGTAAAAACTGTCCTTGTTCTTTACAGTTTGTCTCTGTGTTCAGACTCTCTCGTTCTCTCTCATAGAACTCTCTTACAATTTGGTCTCCTTTAGCATTTGGGATCTTAATCCTCTAATGCCCCCCTCTCCTTTCCTCTCCTCTCTTCCTCCTCTCCTCTCCTCTCCTCTCCTCTCCTCTCCTCTCCTCTCCTCTCCTCTCCTCTCCTCTCCTCTCCTCTCCTCTCCTCTCCTCTCCTCTCCTCTCTCTCTTCTTCCTCTCTTCTTCCTCTCCTCTCCTCTCCTCTCTTCTCCTCTCCTCTCCTCTCTTCTTCCTCTCTCTTTTTCTCATCCTTATCCTCTCAACTTATCCTCCTCTTCCACTCCTCTCCTCCTCTTGGCTCTTGGCTCCGTCAGGCTGGCACCCCATGTGTCTGAGAAGAGGGGAAGAGGAGGGGAAAGAAGGGTGGGAATAGAGGGGTCCTTCTGGCCCTGGGCCCATTGCTGTTGGCATCCACTTATCTGGATAGTAAAACAAGGAAAAAAGCTATTTTAGGGTTAGGGTTACATTTAGTGTTAGGGTTAAAATTAAGGATAGGGTTAGGGGTTATGGTTAGGTTAAGGGTTACGTTTAGGGTTAGGGAAAATAGGATTTGGGATGGGAATCAATGACTTGGTCCCCACGAGGATAGAAGAACATAACATGCATGTGTTTGTGAATGAGAGTCAGTGTGTGAATGCGTGTGTTGGTGTCCCCCACTACTCTCCTATGCTCTTAGGCTCAGG
This sequence comes from Salmo trutta, assembly GCF_901001165.1. Classification (NCBI taxonomy): domain Eukaryota; kingdom Metazoa; phylum Chordata; class Actinopteri; order Salmoniformes; family Salmonidae; genus Salmo; species Salmo trutta. Next base: position 73,782,519 of record NC_042957.1, on the reverse strand, counting down.
CCTCTGCCTTTCCCACAGAACATGTAGGTCTGTCTGTCTCTCTGTCTGTCTCTCTCTGAGCCCCAGCTTAGCTTCAGAGCACCACAGCCACATGTTGGCCCCATAGGGTCACCCATATACAGGGAACCCCCTACCACACTACCACACTACCACACTACCACGCTACCAGACTACCACACTACCATACTACCACACTACCACACTACCAGACTACCACACTACCACGCTACCAGACTACCATACTACCACGCTACCAGACTACCACACTACCATACTACCACACTACCATACTACCACACTACCAGACTACCACACTACCAGACTACCATACTACCACACTACCAGACTACCACACTACCATACTACCACACTACCACACTACCAGACTACCAGACTACCACACTACCACCAACAACATGGTACGTGTGTTTTTGTTGGTTCAGTTGTGATCCCAGTGTAGGTCGACCACAGCTCAGAAGTCCATTGGACTCTATACACATTTTTCTTTGTTATCACACACACAGACACATACATTCAGGCAAGCAGGCACACGTGCATACACACACACACACACACACACACACACACACATGCATGCATAAACACACACTCATATTCCATATTCTCCATATTCTCACAAGCACACCTTTGTATTAGTGCTAAATGGTTCGGTCAGATGGGATCTCTCATTGAGACTCATTATATTCCTATTGGGTATTATTAGTTCTTATTAGAAGTGTGAGCCAAGGAAAAGTTGAGCAGAGCAGAGAGCTAAGGATTAGACTTAGAGAGAGGCAGAGTTCTGGCACTATCAGGTCCGTTTAAACTTAAACATGGCTGAAGACATGGGTTGTGTCCCAAAGTGCACCCCATTCTATTCATACAGCACCACTTTTCACCAGAGCTCATGGGCCATCAAAAGGAGTGCACTATAAAGGGAACTGGGTGCCATTTGGGATGAAGCCATGCGGTGCACTACAGTCACTTACTGCTAGCTGGTAAATCCCTTCAGGGTGCACGGACTACCCAGAACTAGCCTGGAAATCATTCAACAACAAACATGAAACGGAGTGTGATGCAGTCTGACTAACTCAGGCTAATTCAGGCCTAGCCTGGTTCCCAGATATGTGTGTGCTTTTAGTCAACGACTAAATCAACTATTGTTGCTATTCCATACATGTATTTAGTGTTGCTTAGTTTATTTTCTTCCCTTATGAAAATGTGTCTGGCATCAAACAAGCAGGCATTACATGCCTCTCCAGTGGACTAGAGGTCTTCTCGGGTCTCAGGTATTCGGGTTGGGGTGGACCAGTCAAGACCTCTACAGTGGACTAGAGGTCTTCTCGGGTCTCAGGTATTCGGGTTGGGGTGGACCAGTCAAGACCTCTACAGTGGACTAGAGGCCTTCTCGGGTCTCAGGTATTCGGGTTGGGGTGGACCAGTCAAGACCTCTACAGTGGACTAGAGGTCTTCTCGGGTCTCAGGTATTCGGGTTGGGGTGGACCAGTCAAGACCTCTACAGTGGACTAGAGGTCTCCTCGGGTCTCAGCTATTCGGGTTGGGGTGGACCCGTGAAGACCTCTACAGTGGACTAGAGGTCTTCTCGGGTCTCAGGTATTCGGGTTGGGGTGGACCAGTCAAGACCTCTACAGTGGACTAGAGGTCTCCTCGGGTCTCAGGTATTCGGGTTGGGGTGGACCAGTCAAGACCTCTACAGTGGACTAGAGGTCTTCTCGGGTCTCAGGTATTCGGGTTGGGGTGGACCCGTGAAGACCTCTACAGTGGACTATGACGATAGAATAAAAGGACTAAAGCACCGAGCTGCTATTCTCAGCTAGCTAGCAGTTAGGCCCCACAATGTAAATGTTAATTCAGGACATTAAACACACAGACACCTACTGTAATATTCATGCCCTTATAGGAACTTGAACTTGAGGAGGAAGTACAGACTAATGCCCTGTCACACACAGAATGCAGTCGTGAAGCCACACATACAGTACATTCCCTCTTATCAACATGTACAGCTGAAGTGGGAAGTTTACATACACTTAGGTTGGAGTCATTACAACTTTGTGAATAGGGAATTTTTACTAGGATTAAATGTCAGGAATTGTGAAAAACTGACTTTAAATGTATTTGGCTATGGTGTATGTAAACTTCCGACTTCAACTGTATGTGCATGCAAATACAGCTACAGTTGAAGTCATAAGTTTACATACACCTTAGCCAAATACATTTAAACTCAGTTTTTCACAATTCCTGACATTTAATCCTAGTAAAAATTCCTCGTCTTAGGTCAGTTAGGATCACCACTTTATTTTAAGAATGTGAAATGTCAGAATAATAGTAGAGAGAATTATTTATTTCAGCTTTTATTTCTTTCATCACATTCCCAGTGGGACAGAAGTTTACATACACTCAATTAGTATTTGGTAGCATTGCCTTTAAATTGTTTAACTTCGGTCAAACGTTTCGAGGAGCCTTCCACAAGCTTCCCACAATAAATTGGGTGAATTTTGGTCCATTCCTCCTGACAGAGCTGGTGTACCTGACTCAGGTTTGTAGGCCTTGCTCACACACACGTTTTCAGTTCTGGGCACAAATTTTCTATAGGATTGAGGTCAGGGCTTTGTGATGGCCACTCCAATACCTTGACTTTGTTGTCCTTAAGCCATTTTGCCACAACTTTGGAAGTATGCTTGGGGTCATTGTCCATTTGGAAGACCCATTTGTGACCAAGCTTTAACTTCCTGACTGATGTCTTGAGATGTTGCTTCAATATATCCACATAATTTTCCTCCCTCATGATGCCATCTATTTTGTGAAGTGCAACAGTCCCTCCTGCAGCAAAGCACCCCCACAACAGGATGCTGCCACCCCTGTGCTTCACGGTCGGGATGGTGTTCTTTGGTTTGCAAGCCTCCCCCTTTTTCCTCCAAACACAACGATGGTCATTATGGCCAAACAGTTCTATTTTTGTTTCATCAGACCAGAGGACATTTCTCCAAAAAGTTAGATCTTTGTCCCCATGTGCAGTTGCAAACCGTAGTCTGGCTTTTTTATGGCGGTTTTGGAGCAGTGGCTTCTTCCTTGCTGAGCGGCCTTTCAGGTTATGTCGATATAGGACTCGTTTTACTGTGGATATAGATACTTTTGTACCTGTTCCCTCCAGCATCTTCACAAGGTCCTTTGCTGTTGTTCTGGGATTGATTTGCACTTTTCGCACCAAAGTATGTTCATCTCTAGGAGACAGAACGCGTCACCAACCTGAGTGGTATGATGGCTGCGTGGTCCCATGGTGTTTATACTTGCGTACTATTGTTTGTACAGATGAACGTGGTACCTTCAGGCGTTTGGAAGTTGCTCCCAAGGATGAATCAGACTTGTGGAGGTCTACAATTATTTTTCTGAGGTCTTGGCTGATTTCTTTCGATTTCCCCATGATGTCAAGCAAAGAGGCACTGAGTTTGAAGGTAGGCCTTGAAATACATCCACAGGTACACCTCCAATTGACTCAAATGATGTCAATTAGCCTATCAGAAGCTTCTAAAACCATGACATCATTTTCTGGAATTTTCCAAGCTGTTTAAAGGCACAGTCAACTTACTGTATGTGAACTTCTGACCCACTGGAATTGTGATACAGTGAATTATACGTGAAATAATCTGTCTGTAAACAATTGTTGGAAAAATTACTTGTGTCATACACAAAGTAGATGTCCTAACCGACTTGCCAAAACTATAGTTTGTTAACAAGAAATTTGTGGAGTGGTTGAAAAACGAGAAAAACTAAGTGTATGTAAACTTCCGACTTCAACTGTACATACACATGTACACACATGGCAATATGCATACTCAGTGTATATTCAGTAGGCCTCTTCTTATATATGACCTTAGCAAGCACGCACTCGCTCAAACACAGTCGCACACAAACACACACACACACACTCAAACCGTTTGTCAACAGCTGCGAGAGTTGACGTTAACCTTTCTTTGGGCTGCTGTACGGATTGCTTGATAAATGATTCAACAATTTTTTCTCTATTGTGCTATTTGGGAGTGACGCCCGACACACACA
>NC_042957.1:73700942-73775942 GCF_901001165.1 Salmo trutta | reverse complement strand
GTTGGTCGTCTGGGGCCATCAGACTACTTTGGTGAGTGGATAACGTTACACACACACACACACACACACACACACACACACATATACACACACACACATTCTTAGGCTAATGCTACATTACGGACCCTTCTCTCTCATTTCGGACCCTGTTCAACACAGACAAGGAACTGTTAGGAACCTGTTCAACACAGACAAGGAACTGTTAGGAACCTGTTCAACAAACACCAGGAACTTTTAGGAACCTGTTCAACACACACCAGGAACTGTTAGGAACCTGTTCAACACAGACAAGGAACTGTTAGGAACCTGTTCAACACACACCAGAAACTGTTAGGAACCTGTTCAACAAACACCAGGAACTGTTAGGAACCTGTTCAACACACACCAGGAACTGTTAGGAACCTGTTCAACACACACCAGGAACTGTTAGGAACCTGTTCAACACACACCAGGAACTGTTAGGAACCTGTTCAACACAGACAAGGAACTGTTAGGAACCTGTTCAACACACACCAGGAACTGTTAGGAACCTGTTCAACACACACCAGGAACTGTTAGGAACCTGTTCAACACACACCAGGAACTGTTAGGAACCTGTTCAACACACACCAGGAACTGTTAGGAACCTGTTCAACACACACCAGGAACTGTTAGGAACCTGTTCAACACACACCAGGAACTGTTAGGAACCTGTTCAACACACACCAGGAACTGTTAGGAACCTGTTCAACACACGCCAGGAACTGGTAGGAACCTGTTCAACAAACACCAGGAACTGTTAGGAACCTGTTCAACACACACCAGGAACTGTTAGGAACCTGTTCAACACAGACAAGGAACTGTTAGGAACCTGTTCAACACAGACAATGAACTGTTAGAAACCTGTTCAACACAGACAATGAACTGCTAGGAACCTGTTCAACACAGACAATGAACTGTTAGGAACCTGTTCAACACAGACAAGGAACTGTTAGGAACCTGTTCAACACAGACAAGGAACTGTTAGGAACCTGTTCAACACAGACAATGAACTGTTAGGAACCTGTTCAACACAGACAAGGAACTGTTAAGAACCTGTTCAACACACACCAGGAACTGTTAGGAACCTGTTCAACACAGACAATGAACTGTTAGGAACCTGTTCAACACACACCAGGAACTGTTAGGAACCTGTTCAACACAGACAAGGAACTGTTAGGAACCTGTTCAACACACACCAGGAACTGTTAGGAACCTGTTCAACACACACCAGGAACTGTTAGGAACCTGTTCAACACACACCAGGAACTGTTAGGAACCTGTTCAACACACACCAGGAACTGTTAGGAACCTGTTCAACACAGACAAGGAACTGTTAGGAACCTGTTCAACACACACCAGGAACTGTTAGGAACCTGTTCAACACACGCCAGGAACTGTTAGGAACCTGTTCAACACACACCAGGAACTGTTAGGAACCTGTTCAACACACACCAGGAACTGTTAGGAACCTGTTCAACACAGACAAGGAACTGTTAGGAACCTGTTCAACACACACCAGAAACTGTTAGGAACCTGTTCAACAAACACCAGGAACTGTTAGGAACCTGTTCAACACACACCAGGAACTGTTAGGAACCTGTTCAACACACACCAGGAACGGTAGGAACCTGTTCAACACACACCAGGAACTGTTAGGAACCTGTTTCAACACAGACAAGGAACTGTTAGAAACCTGTTCAACACACACCAGGAAACTGTTAGGAACCTGTTTCAACACACACCAGGAACTGTTAGGAACCTGTTCACACACACCAGGAACTGTTAGGAACCTGTTCAACACACACCAGGAAACTGTTAGGAACCTGTTCAACACACACCAGGAACTGTTAGGGAACCTGTTCAAACACACACCAGGAACTGTTAGGAACCTGTTCAACACACACCAGGAACCTGTTCAACGCAGGAACTGTTAGCGAACTGTTCAACAAACACCAGGAACTGTTAGGAACCTGTTCAACACACACCAGGAACTGTTAGGAACCTGTTCAACACAGACAAGGAACTGTTAGGAACCTGTTCAACACAGACAATGAACTGATAGAAACCTGTTCAACACAGACAATGAACTGCTAGGAACCTGTTCAACACAGACAATGAACTGTTAGGAACCTGTTCAACACAAACCAGGAACTGTTAGAAACCTGTTCAACACACACCAGGAACTGTTAGGAACCTGTTCAACACAGACAAGTAACTGTTAGGAACCTGTTCAACACAGACAAGGAACTGTTAGGAACCTGTTCAACACAGACAAGGAACTGTTAGGAACCTGTTCAACACAGACAATGAACTGTTAGGAACCTGTTCAACACAGACAAGGAACTGTTAAGAACCTGTTCAACACACACCAGGAACTGTTAGGAACCTGTTCAACACACACCAGGAACTGTTAGGAACCTGTTCAACACACACCAGGAACTATTAGGAACCTGTTCAACACACCAGGAACTGCTAGGAACCTGTTCAACACACACCAGGAACTGTTAGGAACCTGTTCAACACACACCAGGAACTGTTAGGAACCTGTTCAACACACACCAGGAACTGTTAGGAACCTGTTCAACACACACCAGGAACTGTTAGGAACCTGTTCAACACACACCAGGAACTGTTAGAAACCTGTTCAACACACACCAGGAACTGTTAGGAACCTGTTCAACACACACCAGGAACTGTTAGGAACCTGTTCAACACACACCAGGAACTGTTAGGAACCTGTTCAACAAACACCAGGAACTGTTAGGAACCTGTTCAACACACACCAGGAACTGTTAGGAACCTGTTCAACACAGACAAGGAACTGTTAGGAACCTGTTCAACACACACCAGGAACTGTTAGGAACCTGTTCAACACAGACAAGGAACTGTTAGGAACCTGTTCAACACAGACAATGAACTGTTAGGAACCTGTTCAACACAGACAAGGAACTGTTAAGAACCTGTTCAACACACACCAGGAACTGTTAGGAACCTGTTCAACACACACCAGGAACTGTTAGGAACCTGTTCAACACACACCAGGAACTATTAGGAACCTGTTCAACACAGACAATGAACTGATAGAAACCTGTTCAACACAGACAATGAACTGCTAGGAACCTGTTCAACACAGACAATGAACTGTTAGGAACCTGTTCAACACAAACCAGGAACTGTTAGAAACCTGTTCAACACACACCAGGAACTGTTAGGAACCTGTTCAACACAGACAAGTAACTGTTAGGAACCTGTTCAACACAGACAAGGAACTGTTAGGAACCTGTTCAACACAGACAAGGAACTGTTAGGAACCTGTTCAACACAGACAATGAACTGTTAGGAACCTGTTCAACACAGACAAGGAACTGTTAAGAACCTGTTCAACACACACCAGGAACTGTTAGGAACCTGTTCAACACACACCAGGAACTGTTAGGAACCTGTTCAACACACACCAGGAACTATTAGGAACCTGTTCAACACACCAGGAACTGCTAGGAACCTGTTCAACACACACCAGGAACTGTTAGGAACCTGTTCAACACACACCAGGAACTGTTAGGAACCTGTTCAACACACACCAGGAACTGTTAGGAACCTGTTCAACACACACCAGGAACTGTTAGGAACCTGTTCAACACACACCAGGAACTGTTAGAAACCTGTTCAACACACACCAGGAACTGTTAGGAACCTGTTCAACACACACCAGGAACTGTTAGGAACCTGTTCAACACACACCAGGAACTGTTAGGAACCTGTTCAACAAACACCAGGAACTGTTAGGAACCTGTTCAACACACACCAGGAACTGTTAGGAACCTGTTCAACACAGACAAGGAACTGTTAGGAACCTGTTCAACACACACCAGGAACTGTTAGGAACCTGTTCAACACAGACAAGGAACTGTTAGGAACCTGTTCAACACAGACAATGAACTGTTAGGAACCTGTTCAACACAGACAAGGAACTGTTAAGAACCTGTTCAACACACACCAGGAACTGTTAGGAACCTGTTCAACACACACCAGGAACTGTTAGGAACCTGTTCAACACACACCAGGAACTATTAGGAACCTGTTCAACACACCAGGAACTGCTAGGAACCTGTTCAACACACACCAGGAACTGTTAGGAACCTGTTCAACACACACCAGGAACTGTTAGGAACCTGTCCAACACACACCAGGAACTGTTAGGAACCTGTTCAACACACACCAGGAACTGTTAGGAACCTGTTCAACACACACCAGGAACTGTTAGAAACCTGTTCAACACACACCAGGAACTGTTAGGAACCTGTTCAACACACACCAGGAACTGTTAGGAACCTGTTCAACAAACACCAGGAACTGTTAGGAACCTGTTCAACACACACCAGGAACTGTTAGGAACCTGTTCAACACAGACAAGGAACTGTTAGGAACCTGTTCAACACACACCAGGAACTGTTAGGAACCTGTTCAACACACACCAGGAACTGTTAGGAACCTGTTCAACACACACCAGGAACTGTTAGGAACCTGTTCAACACAGACAAGGAACTGTTAGGAACCTGTTCAACACACACCAGGAACTGTTAGGAACCTGTTCAACACAGACAAGGAACTGTTAGGAACCTGTTCAACACAGACAAGGAACTGTTAGAAACCTGTTCAACACACACCAGGAACTATTAGGAACCTGTTCAACACACACCAGGAACTGTTAGGAACCTGTTCAACACACACCAGGAACTGTTAGGAACCTGTTCAACACACACCAGGATCTGAATAAAACACAAGGACCTGAAAGGACGCAACCTTATAGGGACCCCAACATTATATGTCATCATCATCATTAGTAATGACCCTCATGAAAGTCAACAGAATGACCCCTGACCTCTGACCACACCTTGTCCTCCAGGTGAGATCGCCCTGCTGCTGAACAGGCCGCGGGCGGCCACAGTGGTGGCCCGGGGACCCCTGAAGTGTGTGAAGCTGGACCGGCCCCGCTTCGAACGGGTCCTGGGGCCCTGCTCGGAGATCCTAAAGAGGAACATCCAGAGATACAACAGCTTCATCTCTCTCACCGTGTGAGGGGCCACCAGGGGCCTTATGCGGGCCAAATGGGGAGGGAAAGGTGCGGATGGGTGGGACAGGGGGATCCGATGACAGGGCGCTTGCTTCTTCCTGCCTTTTTTTCATTTGTCTCTGTTCTTCTAATTCTGATCTTCTTCTTGTTGTTCACTTTGACTTGACCTGTACTGTCTCTGTAGCTTTATTTAAATGAACAATGAAACATGTGGGATGAATGGGGCGAGGACGGACAGATAGTGTGGATGTACTTTAAATGGGTCATATGTTACAGGAGTCATATGTTTACTGTATATGATACATGCTTGGAGAATGCAATGAATGGAGGTAGATTGCACTTGTATGTATTTTATGAGGTAAACTATAACAGGGGAGGGGTGGGGTAATTCAGGAAGGGAAGTCATGAATTCAGGAAGTGAGGTCATGTTTACGTACAGCGAAGTAGGAAGTTGGGTGTCTATTGCGCGCAAGTTGTAGTTTTTTGCCTTTTCGCTTTAGGGTCGTTGGTCCGTGGTTGCCATTTCTACGTCAAATCAACCCACTACCCGATGACACAGGCCTTTGTTACCTAAAAACTAGAGGTAGACGTAAAACCAACTTTTATTCTGTTTCATTGATCTCAATGCTTTTCAACTGTGCTTGTGTTGCTGGTACGAATGACGATGGGGTGTTTGTTAGAAGTTACATTTTGAATAGGGGTTTTATTGATGGATGCTGCAAATGTGCCATGTGAAGGAGTGTGGCTTTTATTTTGAAATTGGGGCTTTTATTTTGTAAAGATACCTCCATTCTGATGTTTTATCTGAGTCTGAATCCGTAAATTGTTCCAAAGGCGCAATAGTGTTTGTTAGATTAACACACAGACACACTCTCTCAAACACATAACACCCACATACACACACACTCTCTCAAACACATGACACACACACACAGACACGGTCACACACTAACAGACACACACATGCACATGTACACACACAAACACAAACATACACATTCTGACATACACTCATACAGGTGGATACACACACACACACACACACACACACACTCTCTCAGGACTATAAATTCATAATACAAATGTCTTACACTGGATGCTTTTTCAGCTGATTTTGGTCTGTGTTAAATTGATTGGTGAGATAATTTTCCATCACTTTACAGTTCTTGGCTTTTGGTGAATACAGCAGTTTGTTTAAATTGTTTTGATGATGTTGATTTAAATGTTATTCTAAATGTTTAAACCAGAGAAATAGACAAAGTTATGTTACTCTCTTTCTAAGTCATTGGAGATTGTGATCTCTATCTCGATTCAAAGTTGCACAATAATTGACCAATGGCAGATGATGTCCAATGGAGCTGACCTATAGAACAGCATCTTTCTGTATTCAACACTCTCATTGGTTCTCATCATATCATTCCATCCTTTTCAGCAAATAAATACAAGCTTCTGAACTCCACTGGTTTCTTTCTTTGTATTTGCCATATATTTTTAACTGTGCTGTTTCACTAACGTTCTCAACCTAGAAACATTTTACAGACTGTATATTTTACATTAGTTATCTTGTTGTTTTTAGTCCTACTGGTTTCACTGGTTCTTGGTTTCACCGGTTCTTGGTTTCACCGGTTCTTGATTTCACTGGTTCTTGGTTTCACCGGTTCTTGGTTTCACCGGTTCTTGGTTTCACCGGTTCTTGATTTCACCGGTTCTTGGTTTCACCGGTTCTTGGTTTCACCGGTTCTTGGTTTCACCTGTGCTTGGTTCACCGGTTCTTGGTTTCACCGGTTCTTGGTTTTACTGGAAATAGTCTTTCTGTCGCTCTTCCATTAATGTGTTTGTTCTCTACTGGTGTTTCAATGAAATATAGATCATAGTCGGTCTCACATTCCTTCCCATCTCTTACCCTATTTCTTGATTAGGCCTTGTTCTCTTTTGCTTTTTATGGCTCTCACTCTGCTCTCTCCATCGCTCTTTTTCTTTCTCCCTCCCTTACCCCCTCCCACTCCTCAACCTCTTTCCCTCATTCTCCTATCCGCCTTCCTCTCTCTCCTCCTCTCTCTAAGCTAGGTGTCGGTCATCCGTCAGTGTATAGTGGGACGTCAGGATTCCCCACAGCTAGTTTCCACTCTGCTGTGTGGAGTAAAGCTGAAGCCTTGACACATTCCTCCCCATCTTAAAGCCTGCTAAATCAACTGAGGAATGTGGCCTGCACTGAACCAACAGCGTTTAGCCCCCCTCACACACAACCACCTGCATGTATGTGAGTGTGCACACAGACACGTTGATAGACACACACATTCATACACACAAACGCATGCTTGCAGACACACACATTCATTTAAATACACACTCACTCACTCACACACGCGCCCTGTTCTAGCTGCATACAAAGACACAGAAACACACACACACACTGTCCTGCATACACACACGCACACCACAGCAATCCCAGTGATTATCTGAGGCTCCTGTCAGAACAGCTAGGTTGTGTTTATGTCTCTACATCACCACACTATCCTCCAGGCCCCAGAGCAACACACAGTACATCTCTACAGTTCACATTATTTATTTACCCTCTCCTTTCTCCTCTTCCTCCCTTTTTGTTTCCAGTTTTCTGATTCACACTTTATTTTTAGTCGTCCGCGTAATTCTTTCTCACTCGTTCCCCTGCCTCGTCACCTCTCACAGTAGCAGAGAAGGATGACTAGGTCAGTAGAGGGTCATGTAATAATCTAGGGTTTTCAATTTTTTTTATAGAGACACAAATCACAAACACAAATCAAGCAAATAATAAAGTGTTTCAATGCACGTACTGTATGTATGTTGTTGAAGCACAGAATCATTCAAGCCCTGATGAATTCCTCATTATGTACGTTCTTCCTTCAAACAGGTAGTCTAACGTTTCAACGTCACCTTCAACATCTCTTCAGACAGGTAGTCTAACGTTTCAACGTCACCTTCAACATCTCTTCAGACAGGTAGTCTAACGTTTCAACGTCACCTTCAACATCTCTTCAGACAGGTAGTCTAACGTTTCAACGTCACCTTCAACATCTCTTCAGACAGGTAGTCTAACGTTTCAACGTCACCTTCAACATCTCTTCAGACAGGTAGTCTAACGTTTCAACGTCACCTTCAACATCTCTTCAGACAGGTAGTCTAACGTTTCAACGTCACCTTCAACATCTCTTCAGACAGGTAGTCTAACGTTTCAACGTCACCTTCAACATCTCTTCAGACAGGTAGTCTAACGTTTCAACGTCACCTTCAACATCTCTTCAGACAGGTAGTCTAACGTTTCAACGTCACCTTCAACATCTCTTGAAACAGGTAGTCTAACGTTTCAACGTCACCTTCAACATCTCTTCAGACAGGTAGTCTAACGTTTCAACGTCACCTTCAACATCTCTTCAAACAGGTAGTCTAACGTTTCAACGTCACCTTCAACATCTCTTCAGACAGGTAGTCTAACGTTTCAACGTCACCTTCAACATCTCTTCAGACAGGTAGTCTAACGTTTCAACGTCACCTTCAACATCTCTTCAGACAGGTAGTCTAACGTTTCAACGTCACCTTCAACATCTCTTCAGACAGGTAGTCTAACGTTTCAACGTCACCTTCAACATCTCTTCAAACAGGTAGTCTAACGTTTCAACGTCACCTTCAACATCTCTTCAGACAGGTAGTCTAACGTTTCAACGTCACCTTCAACATCTCTTCAAACAGGTAGTCTAACGTTTCAACGTCACCTTCAACATCTCTTCAAACAGGTAGTCTAACGTTTCAACTCACCTTCAACATCTCTTCAGACAGGTAGTCTAACGTTTCAACGTCACCTTCAACATCTCTTCAGACAGGTAGTCTAACGTTTCAACGTCACCTTCAACATCTCTTCAAACAGGTAGTCTAACGTTTCAACGTCACCTTCAACATCTCTTCAGACAGGTAGTCTAACGTTTCAACGTCACCTTCAACATCTCTTCAGACAGGTAGTCTAACGTTTCAACGTCACCTTCAACATCTCTTCAGACAGGTAGTCTAACGTTTCAACGTCACCTTCAACATCTCTTCAGACAGGTAGTCTAACGTTTCAACGTCACCTTCAACATCTCTTCAGACAGGTAGTCTAACGTTTCAACGTCACCTTCAACATCTCTTCAAACAGGTAGTCTAACGTTTCAACGTCACCTTCAACATCTCTTCAGACAGGTAGTCTAACGTTTCAACGTCACCTTCAACATCTCTTCAGACAGGTAGTCTAACGTTTCAACGTCACCTTCAACATCTCTTCAAACAGGTAGTCTAACGTTTCAACGTCACCTTCAACATCTCTTCAGACAGGTAGTCTAACGTTTCAACGTCACCTTCAACATCTCTTCAGACAGGTAGTCTAACGTTTCAACGTCACCTTCAACATCTCTTCAGACAGGTAGTCTAACGTTTCAACGTCACCTTCAACATCTCTTCAGACAGGTAGTCTAACGTTTCAACGTCACCTTCAACATCTCTTCAGACAGGTAGTCTAACGTTTCAACGTCACCTTCAACATCTCTTCAAACAGGTAGTCTAACGTTTCAACGTCACCTTCAACATCTCTTCAGACAGGTAGTCTAACGTTTCAACGTCACCTTCAACATCTCTTCAGACAGGTAGTCTAACGTTTTAACGTCACCTTCAACATCTCTTCAGACAGGTAGTCTAACGTTTTAACGTCACCTTCAACATCTCTTCAGACAGGTAGTCTAACGTTTCAACGTCACCTTCAACATCTCTTCAGACAGGTAGTCTAACGTTTCAACGTCACCTTCAACATCTCTTCAGACAGGTAGTCTAACGTTTCAATGTCACCTTCAACATCTCTTCAGACAGGTAGTCTAACGTTTCAACGTCACCTTCAACATCTCTTCAGACAGGTAGTCTAACGTTTCAACGTCACCTTCAACATCTCTTCAGACAGGTAGTCTAACGTTTCAACGTCACCTTCAACATCTCTTCAGACAGGTAGTCTAACGTTTCAACTCACCTTCAACATCTCTTCAGACAGGTAGTCTAACGTTTCAACGTCACCTTCAACATCTCTTCAGACAGGTAGTCTAACGTTTCAATGTCACCTTCAACATCTCTTCAGACAGGTAGTCTAACGTTTCAATGTCACCTTCAACATCTCTTCAGACAGGTAGTCTAACGTTTCAACGTCACCTTCAACATCTCTTCAGACAGGTAGTCTAACGTTTCAATGTCACCTTCAACATCTCTTCAGACAGGTAGTCTAACGTTTCAACGTCACCTTCAACATCTCTTCAGACAGGTAGTCTAACGTTTCAACGTCACCTTCAACATCTCTTCAAACAGGTAGTCTAACGTTTCAACGTCACCTTCAACATCTCTTCGGACAGGTAGTCTAACGTTTCAACTCACCTTCAACATCTTCCACAAGCCGGTGGACACAGCTCAACACTCCAACCCAGAGTGGTTATCTAACCAGAGGTGATGAGCTGTGTCTGACCTGTGTCTTGGTCTATGTAGAGTCCACAGCACCTGATCTGGCTTCCACCCTGGAACTCAGTGGGTGGGCCTGACCTTCATAAAGGCTGAAGTTGGCACTGCTATCAGGGTGCTATGACAAAATATAACCTGCTTGGACCCCTCTGGCTGTGGGCCAGAGTGTGATCAGGGTTGTATTCATAAAGCATCTCAAGGTAGGAGTGCTGATCTGGTATCAGGTCCCCCCTGCCCATATAATAGTATCATTATATTATCTAAACTGTAAAACTAATCCTAGATCATATTCTGAGACTTGTGTGAATACGGGCCCAGGACAGATGCATGCACACACACACGCGAACACACACACACTATACATACTCACACACTCTGGATATACTGTACAGGGTGACCAAGTTCATTGCCTGAGACATATAGTGCATTCCTCTATATAGCAGTCATCCATCTACACCTACCCAGGCCAGGACAGCAGCAGTTCATGCCCAGCCAAAGCTCCCCATCCCTGGGATGATGAGAACCACAGCCCCCTACAACACATCCATCCAGGACAATTGTCTCATTGAATGAATGGTAAGTGCATTGTGTACAGGAAATGGATTATGGCTTTGATTATATAGACATACATATAGCTTTAATACAGGTAGCATTAGACAGTTCTGGGAACGTTACATTTGACATGGAAGAATGAGTGGAAGACATTAGCCAGTTTCCCCTGATTCTTGTGGGAATGAGAGCGTTGTATGGAGAACCCAGGTCCTCTTCTGAAAGTGTGTTTTGTTTTCCATGTTGTTTAACAGCCAAGGTAAGTGTGTGTTATGTTGTACATCTAGGGAACACGGCCGGAGCCCGTTGAGGGGGGCTGTGCTGACTTTGAGCTGTCCCTGCTCCTCCCCTCACTCGCTCCCGTTTAGCATGAGAAAGAACTCTCCCAGGATGAGGGAAGGAGAAAAGGAGAGAGGGAAGGGAGAAATGGGGATTTGAATCATTAAACATTCCTGCCAGATTGCCACCCCCAACTGATGGCCACCCTCCCTCTCTGGCGGAACAACTCTCTGTCTGTCTCTCTCTCACCCACTTTCACTCGGTCTCTCTCGCTCACTCACTTTTCTCTGTCCCTACTACCCTGTTCTTCTTCCTTCCTTATCGCTCTCCCTTTTCCCCTCCCAAACTCTTCTCTATTTCTCTCCCCCCTCTCTTCTCCCCCCCTCTTTCTCCCCCCTCTCTCTCCCCCCCACCCTCTCTCTTTCTCTTCCTCCTCCTTCCTTCCTTCCGTCTCTCTCCCTGCTCCCCTCCCATGGACCACTATGGACCCAGAGCTCACTGTGACATTCCCACACGGGGGCATCTTTGTGCCTGTGAATGGGGAGGGACATGGCCCGGGACTCCAATGGCACTTGTCGGTCACATAAACAGGTGGGCTGAAGGAGGAGAGAGTATAAGGAGAGGACAATATGAATGGAAATATCAATCTATTGCTCTTGGCCCGTATTCATAAAGCGCCTCAGAGCATTTCGCTACACTCGCATTAACATCTGCTAACCATGTGTATGTGACAAATAACATTTGATTTGATTTGAGTAGGTGTGCTGATCTAGGACCAGGTCCTCCCTGTCCATGTACTCTTATTCATGATGATTTAAATACATCTCAGAGTAGGTGTGCTGATCTAGGACCAGGTCCTCCCTGTCCATGTACTCTTATTCATGATGATTTAAATACATCTCAGAGTAGGGGTGCTGATCTAGGACCAGGTCCTCCCTGTCCATGTACTCTTATTCATGATGATTTAAATACATCTCAGAGTAGGAGTGCTGATCTAGGACCAGGTCCTCCCTGTCCATGTACTCTTATTCATGATGATTTAAATACATCTCAGAGTAGGGGTGCTGATCTAGGACCCGGTCCTCCCTGTCCATGTGCTCTTATTCATGATGATTTGAATACATCTCAGAGTAGGGGTGCTGATCTAGGACCAGGTCCTCCCTGTCCATGTGCTCTTATTCATGATGATTTAAATACATCTCAGAGTAGGGGTGCTGATCTAGGACCAGGTCCTCCCTGTCCATGTGCTCTTATTCATGATGATTTAAATACATCTCAGAGTAGGAGTGCTGATCTAGGACCAGGTCCTCCCTGTCCATGTACTCTTATTCATGATGATTTGAATACATCTCAGAGTAGGGGTGTTGATCTAGGACCAGGTCCTCCCTGTCCATGTGCTCTTATTCATGATGATTTGAATACATCTCAGAGTAGGAGTGCTGATCTAGGACCAGGTCCTCCCTGTCCATGTGCTCTTATTCATGAGGATCTAAATGGCGAAACTGTTCCTGCAGTACAGTATATCAGCACATATAGGTCAAGACTTTGTGTCAGGTTCTGTCTGAGCATTTTCTCTGTGGGAGAACCTCCAACAGCTGCAGCATTATGTAAGGCTGGTATTGGTGCAGCATTGCTTGGTTCTGAAGAGGGTGAGACTAAAGCAGCTTCTAGATCAGATCTGACACGATTGCAGTTTTTTGCGATTGCTTACACACTTGTTGCAGAATTTGGCTCAAAGTGTCAAAACTCTAAACACAAGCCAAATAAGACACAACACTTGGAGATAAACATCTCACTTCTATGTCAGAATGAAACTCTGCAATCAAAACCTAGCAATCCTTTTTCAAAATGGCATTTTTACAACAAAATGATACACACATGCACCATTTGAATTACTCTTTCAAAGCAGCAACACACTGATGTACTTTATACAAAACACTGCTGTCTTTCGTACTTTGTATACCTTTTTCATTTTCTCATAAAGTCTTCTGTGAAAGATTGTTCCAGTACAGTACATCTACTCACATTTCAATGAACACAAAAATATAAAGGCTTCAGAAAAAAATATATACAGCTTATTTTTTTGCCATTGCAGGTTTTTACAACAACAAAACACAAAGAAAAGTAGAATTACAGTACAGTAATCAATACAATATGTTACTGTAAACTCACAGAAACAAAAAATATTACAGTAAAATTACAGTGTAATGGTAAACGAAAAATAGTATTGTAAGGGATGGGGTGGATGGTTTATGGATCCCGCCTTCTGTTAGGGTCTGGCCACATCACCTCATCCACATCACAAGCAATGTCATCCCTGGCTAGGCAACAGGGAAAATATTGCCTTGCGCGCCTTATCCAACCCTGGACAGACCCCACCTCAATGTCTCTGCATGCCTCTCCGATTGCTTGCAAAAGAGGCAGGCGGGCATGTGGTTGGCCAAGCCGAAAAGAATTCCTCAATCGTATTGAGAAATGGGGAGTAAGGGGGAAGGTATATGACTGTGAAGTTGTGGTTGGTGAACCAGTCCCTGACCAGAGCAGCCCGGTGGAAACTAACATTATCCCAGATGACAACAAACCTGGGCTGCTCTGGTCCGTCCTGTACAACTGCATTATGTAGTGCATCCAGAAATATGATTATGTGTGCAGTATTGTAGGGACCTAGGTTGGCATGGTGATGGAGAACTCCTTGTAGACTAATGGCGGCACACAAGGTGATATTTCTCCCGCACTGTCCTGTCCAGGGACATTCACAACGGCTCTTTGTCCTATAACATTTCAGCCCCGGCGCCTGGTTTTAGCATCAATGAAAATGAACTCATGAGGCTGTGCAGCTGCATCAAAGTCCAGGACTCTGTAACAGAACATGCATACACTGTACCGTGAATATGGTGTAACTCAAAACACAGAACTACAATGTCTACATTTTCACACAAGGATGGGGGTCGGGGGGTGAGTTGGGTCAGTCACATTCAGTCAAAACTACAAGCTACAGGCAAGGCTGGTGCCCCCACAGACAACCTCCCTCCCACCCCCAGAATGGGGGCACCTGCCTAGGTCACATACTGCTTTGTCTGAATGTATCTCTGCAGCGCCAATAGGACACAATCTACTGCCATTACTATTTTACAGTATCGTACAGTGACACTTACTTGCACATAGTCATAGCGAAGGTCTTTGACTAACGCTGTTCCTCTCAAATGGAACCCTGTACAGCTGCTTCATCGTAACTTGGTGTTGATGCAAGATGTGGCAGAGTGTCGACATACTGACATGGTTGATATTATGGAAGGTTGTGTGATCTGCCATGATTTGCTCTCCTAGTTGATGTAGGCGGATGGTGTTGTTTGCCAACACTAGATTGACAATAGCCAGTTCCTGTTCATGGTGAACAGACGTTGTCTTCCACCCTCAGGAGGTCGTCTGGAAGTTTTGTAGACAATGCAAGAATATGATGTCATTGGTTAGGTTCTTTTTTTACATACTGTACTGTCATACTGAACACAGTAACATCACAACTGTATTACATGTACTTCACAGCACTATACCTATTTTTTTGGTTCACTGAGGAGCATAGACCTAATATTGTAGGACTACATTGTACTGTACTGTGATGCAGAATGATGTGCAACAATTCCATAGGTACAGTCTAGTGTAGAAAGTTGAAGACATACCTGTTCGCCAGTCTAAATGTTCATATTATGGATTCTACCGTGTAGCGACTCAGGTTGGGCTGGACTCTCTGCCCAGCCTCCCTCATTGTCAGGCCATGATTTATGACATGGTCCACCAAAGTGGCCCTAATGTCGTCAGAAATATGTCTCCGTCTACTGCCTGGTCCCCTTCTTTGTCCTCGTCCACCTCTCTCTCTCTCTCTCTCTCTCTCTCTCTCTCTCTCTCTCTCTCTCTCTCTCTCTCTCTCTCTCTCTCTCTCTCTCTCTCTCTCTCTCTCTCTCTCTCTCTCTCTCTCTCTCTCTCTCTGTCTCTCACTGCCTCCATGTTTGCAAAGTTCTCACAAAAGAGGTGATCTTACCTGAGGTCTATTTGTAGTGCTAAGGCTCAGACTAATTGGTGTTCAATTACTGTAGAAGTGTTTTATTTCTACTGCACATTTCAGACAACACAATGTCCTTCACAGGAAAAAAACAAATAAAAAACAATAAAAGTTGAAATATTTACTACACAGCAAACATGCGATAAAAAACAAGAAAAACAACTTTATATAACCAAGGTGTGTGTGTGTGTGTGTGTGTGTGTGTGTGTGTGTGTGTGTGTGTGTGTGTGTGTGTGTGTGTGCGCTTGTGAGATGCACTTGCAGTTGTATCTCTTAAACCAGACACAGCATCCTCGGTCTCGTGAGAAGATGTTTTATTTGGTTGCTCAGTTTTAGCTCTGGCACAGACTAGTGAACACAGCCCGCGGGCCTGCGATCCAAACCCCCTCTCTCTTTCTCTCTCACTATCTTTTGTTTCTAGCCTTCCCCTCCTCCTTTTTTCCCATAGCAGTCATCCTCTGCTCCCCTCTGCCCCTTGTCTGGAAGACCCAGGCTAATTAAAATGCCTGCCAGCAGATTCACCGTCATGACCCAGAGAAGGGAGGGGTACCTGGGGCTATAGACCCCAGAGGAGGAAGTGGGACATGGAGCTAGAGAGACCAGAGAAGGGAGGGGGACATGGGGCTAGAGAGACCAGAGAAGGGAGGGGGACCTGGGGCTATAGACCCCAGAGGAGGAAGTGGGACATGGAGCTAGAGAGACCAGAGAAGGGAGGGGGGCCTGGGGCTATAAACCCCAGAGGAGGAAGTGGGACATGGAGCTAGAGAGACCAGAGAAGGGAGGGGGACCTGGGGCTATAGACCCCAGAGGAGGAAGTGGGACATGGAGCTAGAGACCAGAGAAGGGAGGGGGGCCTGGGGCTATAGACCCCAGAGGAGGAAGTGGGACATGGAGCTAGAGAGACCAGAGAAGGGAGGGGGACCTGGGGCTATAGACCCCAGAGGAGGAAGTGGGACATGGAGCTAGAGAGACCAGAGAAGGGAGGGGGACCTGGGGCTATAGACCCCAGAAGAGGAAGTGGGACATGGGGCTAGAGAGACCAGAGAAGGGAGGGGGGCCTGGGGCTATAGACCCCAGAGGAGGAAGTGGGACATGGGGCTAGAGAGACCAGAGAAGGGAGGGGGACCTGGGGCTATAGACCCCAGAGGAGGAAGTGGGACATGGAGCTAGAGACCAGAGAAGGGAGGGGGACCTGGGGCTATAGACCCCAGAGGAGGGAGGGGGACATGGGGCTAGAGAGACCAGAGAAGGGAGGGGGACATGGGGCTATAACCCCAGAGGAGGAAGTGGGACATGGGGCTAGAGAGACCAGAGAAGGGAGGGGGACCTGGGGCTATAGACCCCAGAAGAGGAAGTGGGACATGGGGCTAGAGAGACCAGAGAAGGGAGGGGGACATGGGGCTATAACCCCAGAGGAGGAAGTGGGACATGGGGCTAGAGAGACCAGAGAAGGGAGGGGGACCTGGGGCTATAGACCCCAGAGGAGGAAGTGGGACATGGAGCTAGAGACCAGAGAAGGGAGGGGGACCTGGGGCTATAGACCCCAGAGGAGGGAGGGGGACATGGGGCTAGAGAGACCAGAGAAGGGAGGGGGACATGGGGCTATAACCCCAGAGGAGGAAGTGGGACATGGGGCTAGAGAGACCAGAGAAGGGAGGGGGACCTGGGGCTATAGACCCCAGAAGAGGAAGTGGGACATGGGGCTAGAGAGACCAGAGAAGGGAGGGGGACATGGGGCTATAACCCCAGAGGAGGAAGTGGGACATGGGGCTAGAGAGACCAGAGAAGGGAGGGGGACCTGGGGCTATAGACCCCAGAGGAGGAATTGGGACATGGGGCTAGAGAGACCAGAGAAGGGAGGGGGACCTGGGGCTATAGACCCCAGAGGAGGAAGTGGGACATGGAGCTACAGAGACCAGAGAAGGGAGGGGGACCTGGGGCTATAGACCCCAGAGGAGGAAGTGGGACATGGGGCTAGAGAGACCAGAGAAGGGAGGGGGACATGGGGCTAGAGAGACCAGAGAAGGGAGGGGGACATGGGGCTATAGACCCCAGAGGAGGAAGTGGGACATGGGGCTAGAGAGACCAGAGAAGGGAGGGGGACATGGGGCTATAGACCCCAGAGGAGGAAGTGGGACATGGAGCTACAGAGACCAGAGAAGGGAGGGGGACCTGGGGCTATAGACCCCAGAGGAGGAAGTGGGACATGGAGCTAGAGAGACCAGAGAAGGGAGGGGGACATGGGGCTAGAGAGACCAGAGAAGGGAGGGGGACATGGGGCTAGAGACCAGAGAAGGGAGGGGGACATGGGGCTAGAGAGACCAGAGAAGGGAGGGGGACATGGGGCTAGAGAGACCAGAGGAGGAAGTGGGACATGGGGCTAGAGAGACCAGAGAAGGGAGGGGGACATGGGGCTAGAGACCCCAGAGGAGGGAGGGGGACATGGGGCTAGAGAAACCAGAGAAGGGAGGAAACCAGGGGCTAGAGCGACCCACAACCCCTTGTAAGAAATGAACCCCTAACCGTCTCTGCTACTGACCAGTCCTTTGATATGTTCATACAGCTGGTCTGGCTCTAAAGGCTGAGGTGGATTACCATGTTAATGACCCGCCAGGCCAATCCCACCCCAGGCCAGAGATGAGCTTAGCCTGGCTGGACCTCAGACATCTCCGCCTGGTTCCCATACTCTTATTCAGTTATTTTAAAATCCTGACCTGACGGGTTCAGAGTTCAACACCCAAGCAGGGGTCACAGGTGATTGAGCATTGGATTGGCTGATGGAATTGGGAGGAGTTTAGGGATGGGGGGGTCCAGATGGGGCGGTCTGTGGGGATGGAAAACCAAAGACCAGACCAGGTCAGGAGACCAGGTCAGGAGATCAACCACAAGTTTCAGTTCAGTGGTCCACCCCCAGCTCAGCGGTTGGTTTGAGATGACAGTCGGTCCCAGAGTGAATGTGGGATTGAGTTGGTAGTTCTAATGCATGTTTAAAAGAGTGGTGGATGACACTATGATGGAAATGGACTCTGTACAGCTGAGGACTTCATGACCCGGTCTGAGATCAGATTGTAGTGTCTGTAGAGATGGACTCTGTACAGCTGAGGACTTCATGACCCGGTCTGAGATCAGATTGTAGTGTCTGTAGAGATGGACTCTGTACAGCTGAGGACTTCATGACCCGGTCTGAGATCAGACTGTAGTGTCTGTAGAGATGGACTCTGTACAGCTGAGGACTTCATGACCCGGTCTGCGATCAGACTGTAGTGTCTGTAGAGATGGACTCTGTACAGCTGAGGACTTCATGACCCGGTCTGCGATCAGACTAGTGTCTGTAGAGATGGACTCTGTACAGCTGAGGACTTCATGACCTGGTCTGTGATCAGACTGTAGTGTCTGTAGAGATGAGAGACAGTAGAGAGGCTATCATGTTGAACGTTTTTTGAACATGGTCCTGGAAACTTCACTTGAAAACTTGAGTCCCCTGACGATGACTAACGTCTAAAACATCGGAATGAGGGAGATGAAAAAGAAGAGGAAGAAAGAAAGGAGGATAGCATCTGTTTGTTTTTCTCTCTTTCTTTCCCAAGCTTGTTATCGTTCCTCACTTCCTGCTGGACGACAAGTAAATAATTAACATGTTCTGCATGTTCAACACTGGGATGTGTGTGTTAGTGTGTGTGTGTGTGTTAGTGTGTGTGTCTGTGGGTGCGTGGGTGCATGCAGGACCAAATTGAACTCAACCACCCCCCTCTGTGCCTTGGTTGACTTCTGTCAGAGAAATGTCTTTATAAACTCTCCCACAAATCATCTAGAAACCATGGAGGGAGAGAGAGCGAGAGAGAGGGGGAGAGACAAGGCCTCTTCTTTGAGGCAGGAAAATTAGGTCATCATTGTGAATTGTGAGATGTTCCCAATGCACCATGCTGGATTCACATGACTCTGCACATTCCTGCCCACATACAGTGCAATGTGCATGTACGCAGGGGCACACACATACACCCTCCCATCCACTCTGCCTCCAGTCCCCAGGGGAGACAGCCAAGGGATTGTCTCAATCAGTCTTTCATTGTGACCCTGAAGTTCTTACTCTCTCAGGGACAGAGAGAGGAGGATTAACAGTTTAACCATAGATCATAACAGTGCTCAGACTGTGGTCAAAAATCACCTCTTTAGGAGATGGTAGAGAAATGAAGCAGACCTGGGTTCAAATACTATTTGAAGTCATTTAAAATACTATATCTGTGCTTGATAGCCTGTGACAATAAAACCAATAGAAAAGTCCTGACAGTGTAAACTCCCCCACCTGACATTCCAGGCAGGCTAAAGCAAACGCTCAAAGTTTTTCAAAGGTCTGAGATGGAGTGACTGTGAGTCCCTGTTGGACTGTAGTTGTCACGTCTACTCCTGCTCCTCCCCTCCGGCGTGCGACGTCGTTGGAATACCAACCACCGGTTCTGGGACTCATCATTACTCACACCTGGCACTCATCATTATGATTCACATCTGGACCTCATTACCTCTCCTTTATAGTGTCCATTCCCTTTGTTTATTCCTCAGTTGGAATTGATCCTGTGTTCATGCTATCATGCTTCTGTTACGCTGACTTGGTTTATGTTTGTTGTTTCATTAAATGTTTCACCTGCTTCTCGACTCACAGCGTCATCGTTACAGAATACCAACTCCAACAATAAAAGCAGCAGGAAAATCAGATATCTCTCAGATGGTCGACGAGCAGGGTTACCTTCTGCGTCGGCACCATGGCCAGCTGGCACAACTGGGGACGGACATGGAAGAGGTTCTTTGCCGTTTGCAGCGTCTCAAACATCCGATACTCTAGAACGAGCTTTCCCAGTGAGCCAGCCCAACAGCTCATTCAGCAACCCGCTCAGGTCAACGATGCCCGTTTATTCCTCCCAGAGAAATATGACGGTACCCCATACAAATGCCGTGGCTTCCTACTTCAGTGCTCCCTTTATTTTACACACCAGATGGGAGCCCCCACCACCGAGAGGTCTAAGGTTGCCACAGTTATTTCACTGCTGACAGGGCGGGCACTGGAATGGGCTACGGCCGTCCGGGAGAGAGGAGAGGAGGAGCTAAATTCCATGGCTCTGTTTAAATGTATTTTCGACCAGTCCAATCATCAGGAGAATATCCCCTTCATCACCAGTGCACCAGTTCAGTGCACCAGCTTCAACGCCATAAACCCACCATTTATTTCATGGTCGAGGATGAGAATCACAGACTGGTCACCTGAATGCCGGAGGACCTGCTTCCCTGTTCCCTGTGGTTCCATGTCAGTTGAGAGTCCTTTGTTTGCCCTTCAGCCCAACATCCCGTAGTTATAACAGGATCTGAGGGAGGTATTCTCCAAGACCCGGCCACCTGTCTCCTTCCTCATCACCCCTGGGACTGTGCCATCGACCTGCTTACTGATGCAACACCTCCGCGCAGATGCATCTACCCTACGCAAGCGTCCCACCTCGCCCAGACAGGTTAACGAGGTGTTCAGGGACATGCTCGGATGCCAGGTGATCGTATACATTGATGACATCTTGATCTACTCGGTTTATCTGGAGGATTACATCACACACGTTCGAGCAGTCCTGGAACACTTCCTGGCCCATCACCTGTTCGTCAAAGCTGAGAAGTGTCTATTCCATCAGAGGGCGGTCTCCTTCTTGGGTTACCAAATCATCCCGCAGGGAGTGACGATGGATGACAAAAAGGTAGATGCAGTCAGGTCATGGCCAGTCCCAACCACCATTGGGGTTACAACGGTTTTTGGTGTTTGCCAACTTCGACCGTCGTTTCATCGGGAATTTCAGCTCTGTTGCCGCTCCTCTCACATCTTTCCTGAAGGGAGACCCCCGTAGGTTGGTGTGGGGTCCATCAGCCAATGAGGCGTTCCGTCTTCTCAAGGGTCATTTCACCTCTGCCCCAGTGCTGAAACATCCAGATCCCACAATATCCTTTGTGGGTGAGGTGGATGCTTCCCATGTTGGCGTGGGGGCAGTTTTGTCTCAACGACAGGGGAACCCACAGAAGTTGTACCCATGTGCGTTGTATTCTAAGAAATTGTTCCCTGCAGAGAGGAGCTATGACGTCGGCGATCGGGACCTTCTGGTGGTGAATTTGGCATTAGAGGAGTGGAGACACTGGCTGGAAGGCGCCAAGGAACCATTCATCATCCTCACCGACCACAGGAACCTGGAGTACATATGGACAGCGAGGAGGCTGAATCCGCGCCAAGCAAGGTGGCCGCTTTTCTACATAAGGTTTAACTTCACGCTAACCTATCGCTCAAAGAACACAAAGGCCTATGCCTTGTCCCACCTCTACGATTCGGGAGAGGGCCCTGTCCTGAGTGAGCCTATAATCCTATCCTCCCGAGTCGTAGCTCCTGTGGTCTGGGACGGAGATGTGGAGATCCGCCAGGCTCTGGAGAGGGAGCCCGCAACCCTGAACTGTCCTCCCGTGCGGATCTACGTTCCCACAGGGATAAGGGATCGGCTGCTGACCTGGGCACACACAGCTGTCTTGGGACATCCAGGTATTTCTCACACCATCGCTGAGAAGTACTGGTGGCCTACCTTGGCGCAGGATGTCAGTCGATATGTCAAGTCCTGTTCCGTATGTGCCTAAACAAAGTCTCCCCGGAATGCTCCAGCAGGGAAGCTCCTACCATTTCCCATGCCTCAGCGACCCTGGTATCATCTATCCATTGACTTTGTAACCGATCTCCCCTCCTCTGATGGGTTTCACCACCATTCTGGTGGTAGTGGATAAATTTTCTAAGTCATGTCATTTAGTTCCTCTTTCTGGTCTCCCCACTGCTCTCCAGGTCGCTGAGGCACTCGTCCAGCAGGTCTTTCAGCATTATGGCCTTCCGGAGGACATCGTCTCCGACCGTGGCCACCAATTCAAATCAGTTTGAGGGCCTTCATGGAGAAGCTCGGAGTCACGGTCAGCCTCACTTCCGGGTACCAGCCTCAGTCCAATGGGCAGGTGGAGAGGATGAACCAGGAGGTTCCTGAGGAGTCACTGGCTGGACCGGCAGGGTGAGTGGGCACGATTCCTTCCATGGGCAGGGTACACCTAGAATTCTCTGCAGCACTCCACTGGGTTGACTCCTAGTGTGTTCTGGGTTTTCAGATGGCCCTGGCTCCGTGGACTCCGGGCCAGACCGAGGCTCCTGCGGTTGAGTGGTTCCGGCGCGCAGAACAAGTGTGGAGCGACTCTCACGTGAGACTCCATCGTCAAAAAGAACTGGCAGACCGCCATCGCAGTGAGACCCCTGTGTTCTACCCTGGGGATCGCGTCTGGCTTTCTACCAGGAACCTCCAACTTTGCCTGCCCTGCAAGAAACTGAACCCCCAATTTGAGGGTCCGTTCAAGGTTCTCTGGAGGGTCAACGAGGTGATGTATAGGTTACAACCGCCCAGTCACTACCATATTTCACCCTTGTTTTCATGTCTCCCTTCTCAGGCCGGTGGTTCCTGGTCCCCTAGCTGATGCTTTCCTCCACGACACCCCACCACCACCCCCCCTGGACATCGAGGGCAGTCCGGCGTATGCTGTCAGATCTCTGCTGGACTCCCGGCGTCGTGGGATCTCGGCTCCAGTATCTGGTGGACTGGAAGGGGTATGGCCCTGAGGAGCGGTGTTGGGACATTCTGGATCCCAACATCATCCGTGATTTCCCGGGGTCCGCACGTCAGGGGGGGGGGGGGGTACTGTCACATCTGCTCCTGCCCTCCGGCGTGCGATGTTGCCGGAATACTAACCACTGGTCCTGGGACTCATCATTATGCACACCTGGCACTCATCATTATGATTCACACCTGGACCTCATTACTTCCCCTTATAGGTCCTTCCTTTTGTTCATTCCTCAGTTGGTATTGATCCTGTGTTCATGTGATCTCGCTTCTGTTACACTGTCTTGTTTCATTTTTTTTTGTTTCATTAAACGTTTCACCTGCACCTCCTTCTCGACTCACAGCGTCATTGTTACAGTAGTGGACACAAAGGTCTGAGATGGTGTGACTATAGTGGACAGTCTCACGGGTGTAGTGAGCTACCAATCCATAGAGAGTAGTTAAAGATGGAGTCAACAACATTCTTTCAGTGCAGCTCTCTAAATCGGCTTTTACATTTTTTTTTTTTTTGAACTGACAGCCCTACTTATTCATGGATTTATTTTCAGATATCCGGGTCATGATGATCCAAACCAGTCTGTCTAGCAATGTTTAACCTCCCTGGGCGAAGCGTCCCACCCTAGTCAACAGCCAGTGCAATCGCGTGGCGCGAAATACAAATACCTCAAAAATGCTAAAACTTCAATTTCTCAAACATATTACTATTTTACACCATTTTAAAGACAAGACTCTCATTAATCCAACCACATTGTCCGATTTCAAAAAGGCTTTACAGCGAAAGCAAAACATTAGATTATGTCAGGAGAGTACCCTGCCAAAAATAATCACACAGCCATTTTCAAAGCAAGCATATATGTCACAAAAACCAAAATCACAGCTAAATGCAGCACTAACCTTTGATGATCTTCATCAGATGACACTCCTAGGACATTATGTTATACAATACATGCATGTTTTGTTCAATCAAGTTCATATTTATATCAAAAACAGCTTTTTACATTAGCATGTGATGTTCAGAACTAGCATACCCACCGAAAACCTCCGGTGAATTTACTAAATTACTCATGATAAACGTTCACAAAATACATAACAATTATTTTAAGAATTAGAGATACAGAACTCCTTTATGCAATCGCGGTGTCAGATTTTAAAATAGCTTTTTGGCGAAAGCACATTTTGCAATATTATGAGTACATAGCTTGGCCATCACGGCTAGCTATTTTGACACCCACCAAGTTTGGGACTCACTAAGCTCAGAATTACTATTAGAAAAATTGGATTACCTTTGCTGTTCTTCGTCAGAATGCACTCCCAGGACTTCTACTTTAACAACAAATGTTGTTTTGGTTCCAAATAATCCATAGTTATATTCAAATAGCTCCGTTTTGTTTGTGCGTTCAGGTCACTATCCGAAGGGTGACGTGCGAACGCATTTCGTGACAAAAAAATTCAAAATATTCCATTACCGTACTTAGAAGCATGTCAAACGCTGTTTAAAATCAATTTTTATGCTATTTTTCTCGTAAAATAGCGATAATATTCCAACCGGGCAACGTTGTATTCATTCAAAGGCTGAAAGAAAAAAATTGAATTCTCGTGACCGCGCATCTCAGTCTCACTGTCCCCAGGCTGACCACTCACAAACTCTCTTTGCCCAGAGACAGCAGACACCCCATTCCACTTTCTGGCGGCTTTAGAGAGCCAATGGGAGCCTTAGAAAGTGTCACGTTACAGCACAGATGCTGTATTTTCGATAGAGATGCAACAGAAGGACAACAAATTGTCAGACAGGGCACTTCCTGTATGGAATCTTCTCAGGTTTTGGCCTGCCATATGAGTTCTGTTATACTCACAGACACCATTCAAACAGTTTTAGAAACTTTAGAGTGTTTTCTATCCAAATCTACTAATTATATGCATATTCTCGTTTCTGGGCAAGAGTAGTAACCAGTTTAAATCGGGTACGTTTTTTATCCGGCCGTGCAAATACTGCCCCCTAGCCCCAACAGGGGAAGCAGTCCTGAAAAGCCATCTGGTCAGGAACACTTTAGTGGATATAGTCCCTAGATGTTCTACTAGCTCTAGGCTATACTATACTATACTATACCAACTAGGCTATGCTATACTATACCAACTAGGCTATGCTATACTATACCAACTAGGCTATACGTATCTCAGTTGATAGGGCATGGAGCTTACAACGGCAGGATAGTGGGTTAAATTCCCAGAACCACCCGTACGCAAAAATGTATGCACGCATAAGTCGCTTTGGTTAAAAGTGTTGGCTAAATGGCATATACTATATGGCATATAATCAATCCCTTGCCTATTGAACTGACAGCCATGAACTCTCTATGGGATAGTCCTAACTAAGTGCAGGTGTCCTACGTCACATGACAGTGGACTGTCAGTTGGTTCCCTGATTGTCAGCCCACCCCAGACATCTCCCTACCCCTTCTTTTCCCCCTGGGAGCCCCAGGATCCCACCTGATATCCTGATCAATGCCCCTTCAGCAGCTAGTCCCGGCTCCCCCCTTTAAACCCTGGTGGAATGTGTGGATTTGAGTGAGAGCTGTAACCAGAGAGCAGCATTCTTCTTTCTAAGCCCATAATGGAGCAACTCTCTTCACTTCCTGTTGTTAATCAGTTTGTTTTGATTTCTTGAGGTTTTGACACTTTGAGGTCTGTGGGAGAGAGGAAGAGAGAGGAAGAATGAGGGAGAGGAGAGGAGAGAAGGAGAGAGGGAGGGGAGATGAGAAGAGGGGAGATTTGGGAGAGGGGAAGGAAAGAGGAGAAGAAATAAGAACCAGGACATTATTCCTACTGGTGTGTTTGTGTGTGGGGGATAGGTGGTGTTTTCCATATAACATAGTACACACACACAGAGAGTCCACTCTTCCCCCAGTCCCCCTACCTCACCATCATTACCTATATGGGACTCCCACCTCCTGCCGGCACCATTTGCACTAAATTCCAGATGAGAAGCTTGCCAGTGGAGGGGTACATAAAAAGGTAGAGGGGGTCTACCTCACCTCTCTCAGGCACGCATACCCCCCATCCCAACTAACTTCCCCGTTCCCCACCTCTTTACGGCTCCAATAATAAACAACAATAAAAGAATCCAAAGCTAGTCTAATTATTTTTTTAAAGGCAGCCGTAGCCTTACAGCTTCCAGAGCAGCGAAGGCTAATGGCCGCAGGGGGGAATCACATTAAACACAGTTAATCGCTACCACGATGCGTGCGAAAACACACCGTCACGTTATGGCCCATAAACTGTGTAGGGTGGTTCTCACTCGGAGGTAAAGTGCTTCCATGGTTTCGTCAGGTGTGGTATAGCCAGGGTTGGGGAGTAACTGATTACATACAGTTTTATAACCCATCCTCTCCTCCTCCCCTCCTCCTCTTCTCCTCCTGTACTCCTCCTCACCATCCTCTCCTCTACTCCTCCTCCCCTCCTCCTCCTCACCATCCTCTCCCCTCCTCCTCCTCACCATCCTCTCCTCCCCTCCTCACCATCCTCTCCTCCTCTTCTACTCCTCCTCCTCTCCTCCGCTCCTCCTCCTCACCATGCTCTCCTTCTCCCCTTCTACTCCTCACCATCTTCTCCTCCTCCCCTCCTCCTCACCATCCTCTCCTCCTCTACTCCTCCTCACCATCCTCTCCTCCTCCCCTCCTCCTCCTCACCATCCTCTCCTCCTCCCCTACAGCACAATATGTATTGTAGAGAAAGAATCCCTTCTACTTCAGGAAACAATATGGCTATGTACCACTGTGGATTAACTAGTATAGGTCACCTTTAAATCCTATAAGGAATCAGTGCACTGAGCTCCCCCTCATCCACTCCTCCCCCTCATCTCCTCCCCCACCTCGTCCTCTCCTCTCCTCCCCCTCCTCTCCTCTCTCCCCTACCTCTCTTCCCCCTTAACCTTGTCCTCCACATCATCTGCTCCCCCTCCTCTCCTTTCCTCCCCCTCCTCTCCTTCTCCCTCCTCTCACCTCCTCCCCCTCCTCCCTCCGCTCACCTCTCCTTCCCTTCTTCTCCTCTAATCTCCCTCTTCTCCTCTCCTCCCATCTCCTGTTCTCCACTCTCTGTGGTGCAGTCCTGTCAGTCCCTGCCTGCCTAGCAGATCTCCAGTGAGGCATGGGGAAATCCTGCCTTAATCCTCCCCAGCACACCAACACCATTAGGACTGTAGCCTGGAACTAGGGACCAGAAGGATTGGAAGGAGGAGAACAAGAAGAGAATGAAGTGAAAGCCCCACCTGGCATGCCAATTGGAGGAGTCATTATAGGCTTATAGGGACCTAATACATTTCTAATACATTTCTGAGGACAGCTGTTTCCCTCCTGTAGAGGTATCCAGGAATTATTAGCTGGGTCCCTCTCCCCCTCAACCCCGAAATCTGCCACTGATTAACCCCAGTCCACAACATTGTTGCCTCCCACACTCCTCCCGAACCACATAACTCCACCTCTCATTCCAAACAGTTTGTTACAAATGGATCTTAAGTTGGGTTGGATCCTCTGGGACCAGCGACACAGAACGCTCAAGAATCATTGGGCTCCCGAGTAGCGCAGCGGTCTAAGGCACTGCACCTCAGTGCTTGAGGCGTCACTACAGACACCCTGGTTCGATTCCAGACACCCTGTGATTGGGAGTCCCATAGGGCGGCGCACAATTGGCCCAGCGTCGTCTGGGTTTGGCCGTTGTAGGCCGTCATTGTAAATAAGATTTTGTTCCTAACTGACTTGCCTAGTTAAATAAAGGTTACATTTTTTAAATAAAAAAATCCAGTCTCGTCCTGTTCATAAGGGCACAAAGTTTTGCAACGGTCAATGAAAACTGAAGTTTCTCTCCAACCTGCTCCCTTCCTAATCCCTCCTTGCTGCGCATAACCAACATCATAGTGTGAGTCCAGTGGTGGCTGGTGGTACTTTAAATGGGGAGGACAGGTTCATAGTAATGGCTGGAACGTAATGAATGGAATGGTCTCAAACACATTAAACATCTGGTTTCCATGTGTTTGATACCATTCCATTCACTCTGTTCCATTCATTATTATGAGCCATCCTCCCCTCACCAGCCTCCTCTGTGTGATTTGTGGGTTTGCAGACATCTCCATGTTCCCCCAATCCCCACACCCCCGCCACTCAGCATGTGGACTCTCCCAGTGGGGGAGTTCCCATGGTTAGGGGGGTCAGACCACCACGGTGTAGAGGGGAGACCCGAGACCCGTCTTCCTCTGATCGGTTCCCAGCAGTCTCTACATAGCCACACACATGTTGAAAAGGTCAGGGCTTGATAGACAACAGAGCACCAGCCATTACACTGCTATGTCTCAAGCCCCTCTGTTCCTCTCTTGCTTCTATGCTGGAAGTCCCCCTGTTTCGTGTGACTGTATGTTTTTTTAGCCAGCCAGTGAATAAAGAGGTAGTGTTTTAGGGTGTGAGACCCACCAAGGAGGGAACGGGGGGAACTGGGAACTGCATGTTAAGGCTTGTCCTAGCCTGAATGGCTGCGTGTGTGTGTGTGTGTGTGTGTGTGTGTGTGTGTGTGTGTGTGTGTGTGTGTGTGTGTGTGTGCGTGCGTGTGTGTATGCGTGTGTGTGTGTGTGTGTGCGTATGTGTGTGCGTGTTGGGTTGCGCATGCCTGCGGCTGAACGTGTGTGTGTGATTCCCACTGCTCAGCTCTGGTCAGCTGAGGTTGGTGTCAGCTGCTTCCCAGTTCCCACCCAGTGTTGTGGTCAGCCACTGTGGTCAGCGCTCCCTCCTCTGCTCCAGCAGCAGGGGTCAACCAAGAGCACTGGAACACATGACTGAAACCCACACTGGAACTGGACATGACGGACTGAGGCCAAGTGCACACACACACACACACACACACACACACACACACACACACACACACACACACACACACACACACACACACACACTGGAACCAGACACAAAGGACAAAGGCCAAGCATACACACATTCCTTCCACATTTCTCTCCATTCGTTCACTGTTATTTCATTTTGTACACACAGACGTCCTTATTTCTAGCCCTTGCCGATCTCTTGCATCAGAGGGCAGTCTGTGGAAAAGTTGTGGGAGAGTTATGACAAGAGATGACCACAGGCTGACAGGGCTGGAGCTTTACACATCCAAGACACCATCATCACTTAGCTGGACTTAATAATGAAAGTACATGTGAAATATTTAGCAGCGTAGAAAGGCAGCAGTGTGGCATATCGGTGAACCTGTACCCGTACCTTGACCACAAACCACCAACCTCACCCTAACCCTGGCAAGAGGGGACTGGGGGTTCTGTTCAACGAAATAACAGGTGTTTGTGGGGAGATGGTGTGTGTGTGTGTGTGTGTGTGTGTGTGTGTGTGTGTGTGTGTGTGTGTGTGTGTGTGTGTGTGTGCGTGCGTGCGTGCGTGCGTGCGTGCGTGTGTGTGTGTGTGTGTGTGTGTGTTGGGCTAAGTGGTCTGGGCATCCCAGAGGTGTAACTCAGGGCACCTTGCCTGTAACATACCCCCTCACCTGGTGTCCCCGCGGGGCTATATGGGAACAGGAGCCCGTAAGAGCACCCCCCTCAGATTATTATGAAACTAGGAGAGAATGGGAGACCAGTTACCCATAAATGTCCTACTAAATGGCCAGCTGCATGTGTTTGGCTTTGCCTGGTGTGTGTGTGTGTGTGTGTGTGTGTGTGTGTGTGTGTGTGTGTGTGTGTGTGTGTGTGTGTGTGTGTGTGTGTGTGTGTGTGTGTGTGTGTGTGTGTGTGTGTGTGTGTGTGTCTGGCACAGTAAACCACTCCAACCTCCTGTCCCTCTCTAATGTTCCATCGCTCCTATTCAGTACAGACCAGACAGGTGAGTGAACTAATTAATGCAAGAAGAGTGATTGAGGGAGGGATGGAGGGACAAAGTGAGGAAGGGAGAGAGGGGGATGGTGTGTGTGTGTGTGCTGAGAGATTAAGAAGTGCTAAGTGCATAATGATAATAAGCCAGGTATACTCACATAGTTTCTAAGTCCATTCCTTATACAGTGTAACACCTCTGTCTGGAATGTGCCTTTGCTCAGGGA
The DNA here is from genome assembly GCF_901001165.1 of Salmo trutta. Lineage (NCBI taxonomy): Eukaryota > Metazoa > Chordata > Actinopteri > Salmoniformes > Salmonidae > Salmo > Salmo trutta. The sequence goes on along the minus strand of NC_042957.1, from coordinate 73,745,725 downwards.
ATCTCTGCTGAATCATCTACTTAGCAGTGAGTAATCGTAAAGGTGTGGTCCTATGGTGTCCAATAGGACTATAGCATTATACAGTGAGTGGTGTGTTTAACAGTAAATGATACACAAAGCCCTCTTCATATGTCAAAACAATAACCAATAATCGTATCTGCTTTATCATCTTAGACACAGACTGATGTGGTGGTTGGAGCTTTGATTCAGGGTGGTTTAGCCCAGGGTGGTTTAACCCAGGGTGGTTTAGCCCAGGGTGGTTTAGCCCAGGGTGGTTTAGCCCAGGGTGGTTTAACCCAGGGTGGTTTAACCCAGGGTGGTTTAGCCCAGGGTGGTTTAGCCCAGGGTGGTTTAGCCCAGGGTGGTTTAACCTAGGGTGGTTTAGCCCAGGGTGGTTTAGCCCAGGGTGGTTTAGCCCAGAGACATGGAAGGAGGAGATAGAGTACTGTATATCCCACCACTGTGATCCTCTGGTCTAGCTCATGACTCACACAGTGAGATAATGGTAGGCAGGGATTCACCAACATTTTACAATGGAAAACAAAAACAAACATTTCTTATTGGGATAACTCGAGGTAGTCCATATACCTGTTTCAGTACGTTCTGTTCCGTTTGGTGCCTAATGAACATGCCCCAGCTCCGTATGACGCTACCTCTGGTAAGACGAGGGGTGGGGTGTGTGTCTATTTGTCAATAACAGCTGGTGCGCAATGTCTAATATTAAAGAAGTCTCAAGGCATTGCTCGCCTGAGGTAGAGTACCTCATGATAAGCTGTAGACCACACTATCTACCAAGAGAGTTCTCATCTTGTCACGTCCTGACCAGTAAAAGGGGCTATTTATTATTGTAGTTTGGTCAGGACGTGGCAGGGGTGTGTTTGTTTTGTGTTGTCGGGGTTTTTTGGGTATTGTTCTATGTTTTGTATTTCTATGTTCGTATTTCTAGTTGTATTTCTATGTTAGTTTTGGGAACGACCTCCAATTAGAAGCAGCTGGTTGTCGTTGCTTCTAATTGGAGGCCATATTTATATGGGTTTATTTTCTCTTGTGTTTGTGGGTGGTTATTCCATGTATAGCCTAGTAGCCTTACAAGACTGTTTCGTTGTTGTTTTGTTATTTTTGTGTTCACGTTTTTTCCTAAAATATAAAGGAAGATGAGTAAACACATTCCCGCTGCATTTTGGTCCACTCCATATGACACATCTATATTATTCGTAGCTGTCTATTTACCACCACAGAACAAAGCTGTCACTAAGACCACTCTCAACCAACTCTATAAGGCCATAAGCAAAGAAGAAAATACTCACCCAGAAGCTTCTCTCCTAGTGGCCGGGGACTTTAATGCAGGCAAACTTAAATCAGTTTTACCAAATTTTTACCAGCATGTCACATGTGCAACCAGAGAAAAAAAATCCCAGACCACCTTTACTCTACACACAGAGATGCATACAAAGCTCTCCCCCGCCCTCCATTTGGCAAATCTGACCATAATTCTATCCTTCTGATTCCTGCTTACAAGCTAAAACTAAAGCAGATAGTACCAGTGACTCGCTCAATAAGGAAGTGGTAAGATGATGCGGATGCTACACTACAGGACTGTTTTGCTAGCACAGACTGGAATATGTTCCGGGATTCATCCAATGGCATTGAGTACACCACCTCAGTCACCGGCTTCATTAAAAAGTGCATCGATGACGTCGTCCCCACAGTGACATGTACATACATATCCCAACCAGAAGCCATGGATTACAGGAAACATCCACATCACCAACGAACTATCATGGTCCAAACATACCAAGACAGTCGTGAAGAGGGCACGACAAAACCTTTTCCCCCTCAGGAGACTGAAAAGATTTGGCATGGGTCCCTAGATCCTCAAAAGGTTCTACAGCTGCACCATTGAGAGCATCCTGACCGGTTGCATCACTGCCTGGTATGGCAACTGCTCGGCATCTGACTGTAAGACACTACAGAGGGTAGTGCGAGCGGCCCAGTACATCACTGGGGCCAACCTTCCTGCCATCCAGGACCTATATAATAGGCGGTGTCAGAGGAAAGCCCATAAAATTGTCAGAGACTCCAGTCACCCAAGTTATAGACTGTTTTCTCTGCTACCGCACGGCAAGCGGTACCGGAGCGCCAAGTCTAGGACCAAAAGGCTCCTCAACAGCTTCTACCCCCAAGCCATTAGACTGCTGAACAATTCATAAAATCACCACCGGACAATTTACACTGACACCCCCTCCCTTTTGTACACTGCTGCTACTCGCTGTTTATTATCTATGCATAGTCACTTCACCCCCACCTACATGTACAAATTACCTTAACTAACCTGTACCCCCGCATGCTGACTCAGTACTGGTGCCCCCTGTATATAGCCTCGTTATTGTTATTCTTATTGTGTTACTTTTTATTATTACTTTTATTTTAGTCTATTTGGTAAATATTTTCTTAACTCTTCTTGAACTGCACTGTTGGTTAAGGGCTTGTAAGTAAGCATTTCACGGTAAAGTCTACACTTGTTGTATTCGGCGCATGTGACAAATAAAGTTATATTTGATATGGAATGTTTACTCTTCTGCCTGCATTGTTCTTTGTTTAATCAGCACAATGTCTGTGTTGCTACACTGTAAAATGGCTGACATTTCTACAGTAAAGCACTGCGGATAACAGAAAATTGTCTACTACATAGACATGGATGGTTGAACTTAGTGGTATTTATACTAGTTTGTGGTGATGACTGTGGGGATTACGCTGGGTGTGTACATATAGTATTCCTGTCCTCTATCGGTTGTGTCTTCTCTGACACGTCTATAGGGTGAGAATCTTGGGTTCAGTTCCAGGTGGTTGAGAGTATTAGATAAACTGAGCTGAGAGGAAGATTGTCTTCTGGTCAAGACAGTGTGTTTGTTACAACGCCTACTGTTAAATAGACCACGGCCAAGAGGTCCATCCATCACTGGCTCAGCAACACTGACTTGTCATTCTATTTGTCTGCTCTTCTCCACACTCCCAGGTCAGACAGACTCGTATCCACCACATCCACTTCTTTCCGGAGCAGGAATTCTTTCCTATTCCCACTCCCTCTTCCCTCCTCCCAGTTGGGAGCTGTGCTATGTGTGGCCCGGGGAGAAACAGGAGTCATCTCCTTACTCAGAGAACATGTCTTCCCCTCCGCCACGTCTTTATGGCCACAGGTTTACTGTGCAGCCAGCTTCCATAAAACCATTTATTGGGGTTGATGTTGTTAGGTACACAGACCTCAGTTGCCAGTAAACATGTTGTTTAATAGCCCGTGGAGGGGGAGACTGAAGGAGAGAGAGAGAGAGAATGAGAGAGGGGGCTAGATGGAGAGACCTGCCAGCTGCCCCACCGACTTCTTTCTACTCCCCTCGTCTCCTTTCCGTTCCTATCCTCATCTCACCATTCCACCTTATTATTGTTCTACTCCCCTAATCTGTTCTGTGATGATCCCCCTCTCCTCCTCCTCTATCTTCTCTTTTAACCTCTGTTTCCCTCCAATCTCCACCTCCAATCTCCACCTCCACTCCCCACCTCTGACCTGTGATGTAATAGAGATGACCGTGTATGATGTTGGCGACCACATGGGGGCTATATAAGGAACCTGCTCATCAGTCATTAGTCATATACCAGGACCCATCATCTCTCCATCTCTCTGGGCCTGACTTATGCAATAGAAAGCTATGGGGGCATGAGCAACCACTGCCATGACAAATATTATGGGGGAAAGTGCTGCACACGGCAGAGAAATAACTATGTTACGGTAGTAACCTAGAGTTTAATGACTATAGGTCAAATAGTATGTATGCAGGAAGGTTGTAGTCTGGAATCGAAACTGAATATTGCCCCTTTTTCTCAATTTCAATTTCAATTTTTTCCCTCTGTTTTAACTTTTTCTTTAACTTTTTTCTCTGTTTTCACTTCACTTATTCAGGTGAAATATTAGGTTGCAATATTAGGTTTATATTCCAGGCTCGGAAAGTTGCTCTGATATCAAAAGCCTTTTGCTGCGATGCAATCTATAGTGAAATTGGGGGCCACTATTTCACTTGAGTCAGTGATGCGAAACAAGAGAGATATTTAGTTTGGATTTCAGGTTGGGAAGAAGTTGTGATCATAAGGGCCACCCTGTTTATTTAACTTGTGAAGTGAAACCATAGGGAAACTGAGTGATATTCACTTTGTATTTCAGGTTATAGGGAAGTTGTTCTCTGATATAAGCATTGAGGCCGAGGCCACACCTGTGGCCAGTGGTGGTGTGTCCAGTCCTGTACATCCTGGACTTTAACCATGCCCCCAAGGGCTGTTCCAACCAGGCCCTCCCAAATAAACCCCTCTACTCTAGAGTTGAATGGTGACTTCCTCTGAGCAAGTTTAGACCAGTCAGTCTCTAGTTAACCAGACAGTGGGTTGTGGGTTGTGGGTTCCTCCTCTTGTTGAAAAGTCCAATGCAGCCATTTTTTATCTCAATATCAAATTATTTCTGGGTAACAATGAAGTACCTTATTGTGATTGTTTTCAATTAAAATGCCCCCCCCCCCCAAAAAAAATGTTTTACTTCTTAGCAAAAAGCATTTTCTCAAGCAAGAATTTAGCTAGGACTGTCTGAGTGGGGAGGGGAAATCTGAAAATGACCTGTTATTGTCAAAAAGGTTTGGAACTCTCTTTCTTATTGGTCTAATAACTCATTTGTTATGTCACAAGGCAGGCCAAAACTCCATCCCACCAAAACGGTGACATTTCAAACAGCTCTTACACTAAAAGTGCATAATCATAATTTTCAATTTCACAGTATTATTCCAACCTCATAGTGTGGAAATATATATAAAACACAGGAAATTATGTTTGTAACTGCACTGGGCCTTTACACTGATGGTCTTACTCTCAATAATGGACATTATTATTATTATTTTTATTTGATTTATTTCACCTTTATTTAACCAGGTAGGACAGTTGAACAAGTTCTCATTTACAACTGTGACCTGGCCAAGATAAAGCAAAGCAGTGCGACACAAACAACAACACAGTTACACATGGAATAAACAAACACACAGTCAATAACACAATAGAAAAGTCTATATACAGTGTGTGCAAATGAGGTAAGATAAGGGAGGTAAGGCAATAAATAGGCCATAGTGGCGAAATACTTACAATTTAGCAATTAAACACTGGAGTTATAGATGTGCAGAAGATGAATGTGCAAGTAGAGATACTGGGGTGCAAAGGAGCAAAATAAATAACAGGATGGGGATGAGGGAGTTGGATGGGCTATTTACAGATGGGCTATGTACAGGTGCATTGATCTGTGAGCTGCTCTGACAGCTGGTGCTTAAAGTTAGAGAGGGAGATATGAGTCTCCAGCTTCAGTGATTTTTGCTATTCTTATTAAGCCTACACCTGTTGTTTACTAAGCATGTGACAAATAACATTTGATTTGATGATTTGGGTGACATAGTCTTGGATACAAGTTTGTTAAATGGATCACTCATGCATGATACTGTTAAGAGGTGTTGTAACAGTTGGTTACTCTCTGTGTATCAAGGAAGATTGGTGATGGTCAAAGGCATGGGCTTTATCATATTCATCATCATTAAATATATATCTTGTTATTATGTTCAATTTTTTATTTTAGATGTAGTTTGTTAATATGTAGCTAAATCAATAGCCTACGCGTGTGATTTTTTGTAGGTGACGTCATGGGTTGGGGTAGTGGTTGGAGGTAGAGGAGGATATGTTTTTAAATCATCCGCCAACCAACCAGCTCCCAGGCCTGGTGAATTGATGGGAGAGCACCACTGGAGCGCGAGGGGAGGCGCATCAGGCACGCGGCTCACCCAACTCCCACAGCTCGAGCTCACTATATTCAGCGGCTCCGGTGCGCTCGAGACTTAATTCACTCCAGAGTCCAACACAGAGACGGACCTGTCGAGCTCTCTATTCCACACTGCAAGCTAAGCACTCACTGGATAGAACACACGGACAACTTTTTACAGAGCTATTTCCGCTGCTCTATTTTTGGTTTTCATTACGGGACTTAAACCTGGGATTGTACCATTTAAAAAAGACGCACTTTTTGTTATTGAAATATTTAAATGTCATGGTTTTTCATGTTCATCGTATAAATAATAATTTTGGGGTATAGAACTCGAAATATTTGAGAACAAGGGAAACGGTTACATGTTTTCCAACCTCTGAAGAAGACTTAACAAGTTATTCGTTCTTGGGGGGTCGATAACAAGTGTAATGATTGTCAAGGTCTTCTGTTGGGATTGCCTTACTGCTCAACTGGTCTAAGGAGCCAGCCATGCACTTTTGTCTGCTCTACTTCTGTCACGGAGAGAGGGCTCGGAGTGGCGGACGCGCACGAATGTGAATTACATTGCAGTCAACTACTCTACTTCAAAGTACTTCAGATATCCGCAGAGTTCCTCAAACAAGTGTTTAGGAGTTGTACCGCGGGCGACTGAACCGGACTACTCACATGTTCCTCTCCCCAAGGGATGGTTCTTGATCATCCGCGGGCAGGAGCGACTTTGCGGCTCCTACAGCAGGAGACGTTTTCTTGTTTTGGGGGAAATCGGAATTAAAGGGAGATGAGACCCGTACTTTGCTACTTCCTGCTCTGTACGTCGTACCTGCTGAATGCTGTTGCTGAGGTATGAAAGACATAAGGGCTTTTCGCAACCACTTTCTACGGGTTTTAATAAGACTAGCCACAGTCAGGCACAGTGCATGCCTCTCTCTCTCTCTCTCTCACTGTCACACTCCTGCCTGGCGCGGGGGGTCGTTTTGCGGGGTTGAGTGTGGGGGCGAATGGGTAGAGGGGAGTCTAGGGACTTCGGGTCCGGGTGCTGTCCTTAGCGCGCATTCTGGAGAAGGGGCTTTGCTGCACAGCAGTCGACATTGTTTTACAAGCTGTGGGAAGGTAGTTGTTACAAAGTGCATATACCTAGGCGATATTGGATACACGTTATTTAGATTTTGCAAACACATTAGGCCTATTTTTATTTATATTTAAAATGTTGTTCCTCAACCATTTTGTGCTGACTTTGTGCATATTAAGTATAAAAACCCTATTGGATTTCTTCTGCTATTTCATCGGCAAAAAAACTAACAAACAAGAAGCGAACTTGTAGCCCTGAGGCGACACAAATGTCTAGCAATATCAGCACCACCCCACTTGCCATATGAATGCATTGCATGGAACGCTTTTAGAAACAGCATTGTAACTGCACCAGGAAACATATTTGACTTATTTTTGGCGGTCGTTCCAAATCTGTTTATGCGTGAGCCAACAGTGACAACGTTATGGTTGAGCCAGCCAAACGCTTTCATGGGAACCGTACTTAGGATATATAAATAGCCTAGGCTCTGTCGCTGTGAGGCCGAACACTCCTTCCAGCTTGAGAGAGAAGCCTAGTATCCGCAACAAGTCACAAGTACAAGTGTAGCGGACGGCCTGTGAACAAGACTCAAGAGAGCCGAACATGCTGTAATGGGCACACCGTAGCGTCATTTTCCCTCTCCATTGACCTGAATTAATAAGACAATAATAGATAATGACGCAATGTATGCGTTGTTTTACAGTCTATGTGTGTCTTTAATCTTCATTGTAATCGTCTTGATTTTGTGTGTGTGTGTGTGTGTGTGTGTGTGTGTGTGTGTAGGAAGTCCCGCAGGAGTTGATAGAGAGACTGTCCCACAGCGAAATCCACAGCATCAGCGACCTCCAGCGGCTATTGGACTCCGAGATAGACGTCCCCGTAGGTAAATTCTGTCTCTTGATACTTTCACGCACACGAACTGTGATTCCATTCCACTGAACTTTGCTCGAACCCCAGTCTGTCGCACTGGGCGATACCATAAAGGTGTTTACTTGTATTTATAAGTCACTTAGAACGGTGTCATAAAATTGACTAGGGGAAAGAACGATGATACCGAATCTCTGAAGGTCGCAAAGACGCAGCAGGCATTATTTGGGCATACCCGATTGGATAGTGTTACTGATTCAGCACCAGCAAATGCATGTTTTACTTATTATCTTGTTTCACTGAGTGGAAGTTGCTGGAGCCTGTGGGACTCTCCGTATCAGACTACCTTGGGATCTCAGCAGCCAGTCAGCAGGCTTCTCCAACAACTGTTGCTATGAAATGAATGGACTGGTCAAGCTGCTTTCGGCACCGAGCGCGTAAAAGGCTCTGTGCCCCGATGCCCGACCCGAAGACATTTGGCGGGGATTATATGTAGTAATTTGGGTCTTTTTAATTAGCTCATTGAAAACAGACAAACAAACAACAACGACACGGGAGCGTGTTTAGGCAGTGTCTCGTGGAGGAAATGTTCCCGGATGTGTAGTGGAGGCCAGGGAGAAGGGAGGGAGGAGGGAAGGCCAGGTTTTCTGGAACAGAAAGTGATGCATCCTACTTGGGAACTGATAAAGAAAACACCAGCGCGAGATAAGACGCGTCCTACTCTGTAGTGTACACATGTGACATAGAAGGTGGACTTTCACCGCGGTATTTATTTTGCCAGATTCTATTTAGCAGTTGTCACCCGCAATATGCTGACTTTATGGCACTCAGGGTGCCACAGCTGTGGCTGTAAACGGATAGGTACATGCGGCGTGTTGGACGGTGGCTGTAAACGGATAGGCGCATGCGGCGTGTTGGACGGTGGCTGTAAACGGATAGGGACATGCGGCGTGTTGGACGGTGGCTGTAAACGGATAGGGACATGCGGCGTGTTGGACGGTGGCTGTAAACGGATAGGCGCATGCGGCGCACAGGGTGCAGCGAGCACAGCTTTTCTGCCGCAGTCATGTTCCTTGGATGTGGTTGTCTCTTGTCGAGAGCAATCTAGCTGTCTGTCTCTGGCTCTTTTGAAGGGGAGATTCGGTTACAAGGGTGCGCTGGCACAAGATTTTTGCGTTCACATGAGCCTCTATTTACACAGGCCACCCGCCATTTATCAAATCTGGGCTTTCCCCAAGTCTGTCTTGTGGATGGAAATGGATAATTCTATAATTGGCGTTAAACACCTGTGTTGGTAATGGAAGGTCTACCTCATATGCCAACAATGATTACTATTAGCCATATGGTTCATGTTGGTACTATTGCCCCAAGAAACATTTGCTCCTATTCACTAATTACATAGCCAATTAATGGGCTTTTCTTTGGTTTGACTTATATACAGGGTTCATTACATCACTCACACCTATGTTGGGGTACAGATATAGGCCTACGTCATTTTATCATTTATCATGTATGTTATTACTGATGTTTGTTTGTTTTATCCACATTTCCTATTGGCAAATTCAGTGAACTCTATTGAATCACCAATGTCTTGTGTCTCCTATCAGATCAACATAGCAATAACATTTCATTAGATTATCACAACACACAAACACAGCCCATGTGGAATATAGCAGGCCTACATTATGAAAGCACTTTTCCTCCACAATTCAGCTCGTCATCATATCAGTTGGACTGAGGGGAGTCTGAAATAGGTCTCAGGAGGTCTGGTTCTAGCAGCTAGCCTTAGCATGAGAAGATGTGTTTATAACTGAATTGAAATGCGGAATGTGGAATGTGTTCTGTTAGCTGCCTGATTATTATTACCAGTACATACATCTGCCTGGAGGCCAACAGACTGCCTGATTATTATTACCAGTACATACATCTGCCTGGAGGCCAACAGACTGCCTGATTATTATTACCAGTACATACATCTGCCTGGAGGCCAACAGACTGCCTGATTATTATTACCAGTACATACATCTGCCTGGAGGCCAACAGACTGCCTGATTATTATTACCAGTACATACATCTGCCTGGAGGCCAACAGACTGCCTGATTATTATTACCAGTACATACATCTGCCTGGAGGCCAACAGACTGCCTGATTATTATTACCAGTACATACATCTGCCTGGAGGCCAACAGACTGCCTGATTATTATTACCAGTACATACATCTGCCTGGAGGCCAACAGACTGCCTGATTATTATTACCAGTACATACATCTGCCTGGAGGCCAACAGACTGCCTGATTATTATTACCAGTACATACATCTGCCTGGAGGCCAACAGACTGCCTGATTATTATTACCAGTACATACATCTGCCTGGAGGCCAACAGACTGCCTGATTATTATTACCAGTACATACATCTGCCTGGAGGCCAATAGGCTGCCTGATGAGCCAATAGGCTGCCAGGCAGGCCATTGAAAGACCTTAGACACCAGCCAGAGGTGTATTTTCAGAGTTTTTCTTGTGAACGGCAGGACAGTAAAGCTAGTTACTGGGGAGAGAGACTGTACAAGGGACTGGGTCCTGCCTGTCAGAAAGTAGGAGGGGGTGAGAGAGAGAAGGAGAGAGAGATGGAGAGGGAGGGAGAGAGAGAACTGTCAGTAATCTATGTCTGTTTGTCCCATGGCATATGTTGCAACCATTGGATCCTAAACCCTTAACCCCTGGCCACTTGTTGAACTCTTATACCTTGTAGACAGATAGGAGTTCTCACCCTCTTTAACTTTGTTGAGCCCTGGGAAGAAGGGAGGGATGTGTCAGTGTCATTTAGAAGGAGACCTTCAGGGCTTATCTGGTCTTGGCCTGTGTTTTATATGGGTCTGTGAAGTGATGAGAGTCTGCAGTGATGAGAGTCTGCAGTGATGAGAGTCTGCAGTGATGAGAGTCTGCAGTGTCGAGAGTCTGCAGTGTCGAGAGTCTGCAGTGTCGAGAGTCTGCAGTGTCGAGAGTCTGCAGTGTCGATAGTCTGCAGTGTCGAGAGTCTGCAGTGTCGAGAGTCTGCAGTGTCGAGAGTCTGATGAGAGTCTGCAGTGATGAGAGTCTGCAGTGATGACAGTCTGCAGTGTCGAGAGTCTGCAGTGTCGAGAGTCTGCAGTGTCGAGAGTCTGCAGTGTCGAGAGTCTGCAGTGTCGAGAGTCTGCAGTGTCGATAGTCTGCAGTGTCGAGAGTCTGCAGTGTCGAGAGTCTGCAGTGTCGAGAGTCTGCAGTGTCGATAGTCTGCATTGTTGAGAGCAGCCTCAGGGGCATGTAGGAGGTCCATGGTGGACGGGAGGGTGATTGTGTGTGTGTGTGTGTGTGTGTGTGTGTGTGTGTGTGTGTGTGTGTGTGTGTGTGTGTGTGTGTGTGTGTGTGTGTGTGTGTGTGTGTGTGTGTGTGTGTGTGTGTGTGTGTGTGTGTGTGTGGGGGGGGGGGTGTGTGTGTGTGTGAACATGCACGTGTATGTGTTTCGGCGTGTATGCACTTGTGTGTGTATGTCAGGGAGTCAGTGAAGAGCAGTCAGCAAGGCGATGGTCTCTTCAGACAGGGTGACAGCTGAGATGACCTGCTGAAGTCTCTCCCCCCTGTCCCCCCTGGAGCCAGTCTCCTCTCCCCCTCTCCTCTCATCTTCCCCAGCCTCTTGGTCTGTTCTGTTCTTATCTGTCTATACTGAAGGACTGACAGAAAGGGGAACCTGACTCTTGACATGAGGCCTGAGGTGGAGAGGTGGAGTATCTGCAGCCTGTATTCCTGGCTGCACTTCACTCTACAGGGGAAAGGTTGTGCAACAACAACCTGAACCTACAGCCCTGCTCTACCTGTTTATCTACAGTTTGCAACAGTTCAGGGCCTGTATTCTCAAAGCTTCTCAGAGTTCTGATCTAGGATCAGTCTTTGCCTTTTAATAAGATTATATGGACATGGGGGACCTGATTCTAGATCAGCATTCCTACTCCAATGCCCCAGATTCACGCCAGATTCACCACCTGGGAAAACTGGTTGAATCAACGTTGTTTCTACTTCATTTCAACACAAAAATGTCATGTAATGATGTTGAATCAACGTGGAAATCTGGTTGGATTTCAAAAAAGTTATCAACGTAAGGAAATGTTGTATTTTTTCCACCTAACTTTTAATCTAAATCCAATGAGGTGATTTTTTAGGGGGTTGATTTTACATTGAATTTACATTAGTTGTCAACTCAACCCAATGTAAATTAAAACTAGACATTGAACAGACGTCTGTGCTCAGTGGGCTGATACACTCTCTCACAGGAAGAACCATTTCCATTTCACCATTACCAGGTCCTGTATTCATAAGATGTCTCACCGTAGGAAAGGCAACACTGATCCTAGATCAGCACTCCTACTCTGAGATACTTTATGAAAACGGGTCCAGAAGTGTTGTGTCAGAAGGTAGCATGCTGACAGTGAAAGGGAGAGAGAGAGAGAGAGAGAGATCTCCTAGCTAATAGAGGGAGTAATTTAGGAGTCATCAGAGGCAGTGTGATTCATGGCTGGAGACTGAGGAAGCTGCTGCAGGCAGCAGGCGTGTCATTACCTACAAGCCTTTACCTCAACCTTACCTGGAGTAGACATGGGAGAGGAGGAGGGGGGCTCCCTACAGAGGTAGAATTATATCTTTCTCTGTGTTGTTTACTGTCTTTCTCTTCCTCTCACTCTCCTTTATTTTTTCTTTCTCCCTCTTGCTCATTCAGTCTGCTTCTGTGTCTTCATGCTTGCCTCTCTGTCTATCCATATCTCTTTCTCTCTTCTCCCCGTCTCTGTCTATCCTTCTGCCTCTCTCGCTCTAATCACTATGTCTATCCATCTCCCTCCCTCCCTTCCCCCTCCCTCTCTCGTTCTCTCCCAGCCTGCTTTCTTCATGTAGAAAGGAAAACAACAGAAAGGTCTTTTGTGATGCTGAAAAAGCAGTAGTCAGTCCATAAAGGACTCCTTTATATGGCGTCTCCTTTTCTCTCTCCAGCCGCTCTGACATGGCCTGTCTCCTCCCGGTGTCCATTGCCGTGACGCCCTCCCTGCTTGTCTTCCTTCTTCTCTCCCTCCCTCCCTCCCTCCCTCCCTCCCTCCCTCCCTCCCTCCCTCCCTCCCTGCCTGCCTGCCTGCCTCCCTCCCTCCCTCCCTGCCTGCCTGCCTGCCTCCCTCCCTCCCTCCCTCCCTCCCTGCCTGCCTGCCTGCCTCCCTCCCTCCCTCCCTGCCTGCCTGCCTGCCTGCCTCCCTCCCTCCCTCCCTCCCTCCCTCCCTCCCTCCCTCCCTCCCTCCCTCCCTCCCTCCCTCCCTGCCTGCCTGCCTCCCATTCTCCTTCACTCCCTTCCCACCTAGAGAGAGAAAGGAGAAGAATAGATAGAGAGAAACTAAGGGTGGTTGAGAGGTAGAGAGGTAGGGGGTAGAGAGATAAAAAGGGAGAGAGAGAGGGATTGAGAGAGACAGAGAAGGTAGAGAGAGATAAAGAAAGGGAGAGCAAGAGAAAGAGGGATGGAGGAAGAGAGAAGGGTAAACAGAGAAAGGTTAAGGGGCGAATGAGAGAGAGACAGAAAGAGAAGCAGGCTGGGAGTTCTGTCAGTGACCCTAAGCGTTAAAAGGTTGTTAGGTGGAGACATCAGGCAGCTGTCACAACCTGTTTCACTGACAGGAGGACAGACAGGACAGAGTGTGTGTGTGTTAGTGTGCATGTCTGAATGTGTGCTTGCATGACCTGCGTGTCCATGCGTGCATGTTTTTGTGTCTGACTGAGTGCATATGTGTGTGCGTCCGTGTGTGTGTGCATGTGTGTTTCAGCGTGTTTCAGCGTGTGTGTTTGAGTGCCTTAGTGTACATGAGCCTACTTGACACAGTGATACCTATAGGTTTTGTGTTGAGCTAAACGGCAGGGAGACACAGCTCCCCAAGCAGAGCAGGTAAACACTAATCACTTCCTCTAGGGAGGGAAATCTTTTCTGGGTCACAGCTGTCTGACTGGGACGGTAGGTACCCTAGCTGTTATAAGTAAAAGATAGCTGGTTCAAATCCCCGAGCTGACTAGGTGAAATAAATCTGTCGATGTGCCCTTGAGCAAGACATTTAACCCTGATTGCTCCTGTGGTTGCTCTGAATAAGAGTGTCTGCTAAATGACTCAAATGTAAATGACTGACTAGCTGACAGGGAGATGCAAAGGCCTGCTCTCTCTCTCTTCCTGCTGCCTGGGCAATGTTTAGGCTTGGCAAGGCCACGAAATGCAGCATACAGATGTAAATAAATAAGTAAACAGAGGTTTATATAGATCTTGTACAGGAGAAGAAAAGCCTTTCAAATGTCTCGTCTATAGCACAAAGGAGCTGGATAAGTGAAGTCCTTGTGTTTACCTGAAGGCTTTGTCTAATGGTTGACTCTGGGCTTTACGTTGTTATGAGCACAGTGAGTTGAGTTCTGATGTGTGTGTGTTTAGGTTTCCGTTTTGTGTGAGTGTGTGTGTGTGTGTGTTCAGTATATGTGAACAGGTATGGGGTTGTGTCCCTTGAACAGGTGGGCTACCGGAGAGAGGACCCACCTGATCTGTAAACAGAAAGTTTCTGTACAGTCCAGCCTCTTTTCCCAGGGAAAATACTGCATCCACTGAACAGCCCTTTATCATTTTACTGCTGTGTGTGTGTGTGTGTGTGTGTGTGTGTGTGTGTGTGTGTGTGTGTGTGTGTGTGTGTGTGTGTGTGTGTGTGTGTGTGTGTGTGTGTGTGTGTGTGTGCGTGCGTGTGCGTGTGCGTGTGTGTGTGTGCACGCCAGCCATGTGTGTGTTTGCGGTCTGTACCATGAGTGTGTGTTACTTTGGCACCAGATCCTGTAATAAAGTGCATACTCTGGGTGGGGACCAAAACAAGCTGGGATTATCAGATGACCATGACTGTAATAAGGTGAGCTAGCCACAGTAAACTGTTAGCGTTCAGTTAGCTAACAGCCCTGCACTGTACTGTGGCACCATGACTGTAATAAGGTGAGCTAGCTACAGTAAACTGTTAGCGTTCAGTTAGCTAACAGCCCTGCACTGTACTGTGGCACCATGACTGTACTAAGGTGAGCTAGCCACAGTAAACTGTTAGCATTCAGTTAGCTAACAGTGCTGCACTGTACTGTGGCACCATGACTAAACATAATTGCACTCAACGTAATTGTACACTTTCTGCCAAAAGTCAACATTTAAGCAAACATTTCCTATAAATAGTGATGTAAAACCACTAATTAGACTACTAGACTACTTGGCTGATGGGGGTTGATGACCACCTGTGAAACGACCACCTTGGTTTACATTACAAGATGGCCACCTGTGTGACTCAACTGTAGCCGCTGCATTCCTTCTGTGAAAGTCTCCCCCTCCTCCCACTGTGTTTAGTAATGGGTGAATAAGACTGAGCATGTAATTACACACTAAAAAAAGAGGGTTCCTCAAGGGTTCTTTGGGAAGGGTGATGGTTCTATGTGGAACCATAAGGACTCAATGAACCCATTGAGCCCTTCGATGGTTCTTTGCAGTTCAGAAAAGGGTTTCTCTGTTAGTGATAATTAAAATGTAAGGGTGGTGGCTCATTAGAATATTTCTGGGCGTGGTTTGCTCACAGCTCATTTTGTACAACCGTGAGTGAGAGTGTCATTCCGTTGCGTTGTAAATATGAGTGTTATAACGTTGCGTTGTAAATATGACTATGGCCAGTGACGGTGCCTTGTGAAAGAATCACATATGGCCTTATGTCAATTGAAAACTGTTGTCTACCTCAGTTCTCAATTTTCCCCTCAGCGAGTCCCAGCAGTTCCAGGGCTAGCACACCTGATTCAACTTGTCAATTACCACAATAATAACACGTATGGAATTCAAACAATATAATATGGCTAACCAAAGTAACAACATTTATGGTTCTTCAAACGGTACTACAAAGACATTTAAGATTGATGGAGGTTCTTTATAGAACCATTCTCCATAAAGGTTCTATAAAGAACCTTAAAAAGGGCTCTGTATAGCTCCAAAAAGGGTTGTAACCATAGCGGAACCCTTTTTTGGTGCTATATAGAACCTTTAATTAATGGTTCTGTATAGAACCTTAGGAAAGGGTTCTATATAGCACCAACAAGGGATCCGCTATGGTTCTATAAAGAACCTGCATCAATCTTAAATGTTTGTAGTGCCGTTTGAAGAACCATACAGGTTTTTAAGCCAAAGAACCCTATTTGGCATTATTTAGAAGCATTTAGCTTTAGTGTGTACATTAAGGTCTATGGCATGGTTTGAAACATACTATCTATATCATGTTTGCTGTAACCCCTACTGGAGGAGGCTTGTGGTCGACTGTTTTGCAGCCGAACAATGATGATGATGGTGATTACTGTCGAGGTATGACATCATCAACCGTCTGCCAAGCCAATAAAGGCGGTTCATTTAACTCATTAAGCCGGTGACTAGGAATGTTTGTTGTGGAGAAGCAGGCTCCATAAAACATCAATGGAGGAAATGACGCAGTCTTTAGGAGAGGACCACACTATCCACTTGTACCACATTGTAATTCACCTCCAATGAAGCTCCTGTGGGCTTGTAAAATGTCATTAATGTAGGCTTGAGTGGTGAAACTGGGGTGAACTTGCTTGGTTGAGTAAGCTACTTTTCTCTCTGTGTGTGTGTGTGTGTGTGTGTGTGTTTCTGCGTGCTCGCGCGTGTGTATGAGTGAGTCTCTGCGACTGTGTGTTTGTGTGTTTGGGCATGAGTGTCTGCGACTGGGTATGTGTGCGTGCGTGCTCGCGCGTGTGTATGAGTGAGTCTCTGCGACTGTGTGTTTGTGTGTGTGGGCATGAGTGTCTGCGACTGGGTATGTGTGTGTGTGTTTGTGTGTGTGTGTGTGTGTATGTGTGTGTGTGTGTGTGTGTATGTACGTGTTTGTGTGTGTATGTGTGTGTGTGTTTGTGTGTGTGTGTGTGTGTGGGTCGAGACATTGCATTAACACGGCTGCCTTCTGTTTTGACGAGGTGCGGGAAATGAGGTCATGGAGGAGACCAAGCCGATGCAGAAGCATCATAAGAACTACTCCCAACAGCACGGCTACTCAGACCTGAAGAGCTCACAGATACATAGCCGACGCAAGAGGAGCGTTGGTAGGTCTGCAACACAACACAACGCCACACATCATCACATTACAACACAATACAGGATTCACACATACAGGCTACGTTTGAACCAAGGCATGACAATGAATGGACATGATGTTAGGTTGTGTTTACTGAGGGACTTATAATGAAGACATGACGTCTATCGACCAAACATTTAGCCTAGGATTCATGGGAGATTATCGCTGGTGAGGAAAGGGAGGGGTTACCGGTCTAGGGGAGCCTATGATTGGCTGTGGCGTGTAGATCTAAGACACACATGTCGGGAGGAGAAAAATGGATCCTTAAGCGAGGAAATTCCAGGCATTCAGTGTTCATGTCTCAACTCGCCGGGCCTTGACTTATATTACCTGGGAGAGTGCCATGCGGGTAGAGGTATCCTCTGATAGAGGCCTAGAGAGGAGCTTGTAGGGATGTGTGATGGACGGGGTTCCAACCCGGGTCTTCCATACGACTGCATTAGCCCACTAAGCCAAACTCTTCAGGTACTCATCACACAAGAGGTCTCCAGGCCTTAGTTACAGCCTGTAACTATGGGTTCTTCCTGGTTAGGTCATGTACCATACCAAGAGGATGAGTAGTACTGCAGATGTTGTTGGCATCCAAACAAGCACTCACTCACTGTACTGTGTGCACGCGCACCAGCCGCGTTGTATAATGGTGGCATGTTGTACTTGGTTCTCTACTCTTTCTGGAGAATACCGCAGGCTTCTCAGGGCATCACGTCTCAAATGAAGAGCTGGTCATGCCTTGCCTGCTGTTTGAATATACGTGCCAGTCACAGGAGGTTGGTGGCACCTTAATTGGGGAGGACGGGCTCGTGGTTATGGTTGGAGTGGAGTAAGTGGAATGTTATCAAACATGGTTTCCATGTGTTTGATGCCATCCCATTTGCTCTGTTCCAGCCATTATTATTAGCTGTCCTCCCCTCAGCAGCCTCCACTGGTGCCAGCACCCTTAGAAACAGACACACGTATTATTCATGTCCTTTATCATAAGCCCTACATGCAGACATAAGGCTATTTGGCCTAATCTAGCTGCATTAGAGCAGAACAAAGGAGCAGTCTTTCTCTAGAGTCTCCACTCACTCAGTTACTACCCAAACTCCTCAGGTAATAGGAGAAATAAAACAACATCTTTTCTTTTGTGAATCGTCCTGGATCAGCCTTTAGTGCTGGTTAGGGTTTGAATGGGATTAGGAGCTGATCCTGAATCAGTGATGTAGATGACATACTTAAGGGTGCTCAGAGATCTCAGTGGGTAAAAGATAAGAATAGCATACGTTCTGAGAGTAGTATATCGTCCAATGGTCAGAAAACCAATGTACTGCTTCTAGCCAGTTCAATGATACAGCATCTAACAAACATTATAAACTGGGTAGAACGAGCGCTGAATGCTGATTGTCCGAAAGCCGTGGTATATTTGGTATGTTTGGTATTTTATTAGGATCCCCATTAGCTGCTACAAAAGCAGCAGCTACTCTTCCTGGGGTCCACACAAAACATGAGACCGTATACCAACGGTATGACAAAACATTTATTTTTACTATTCTAAATACGTTTGTAACCAGTTTATAATAGCAATAAGGCATCTCGGGGGTTTGTGGTATATGGCCAATATACCTCGGCTAAGGGCTGTATCCAAAGAACAGTCCTTAGCCGTGGTATATTGGCCATATACCACAACCCCTCGTGCCTTATTGTTTAACTGTACTACATAGTTTAATTAAAAAGCATCTGAGTGTATATCTAAGTATCTCTCTCTCTTTCTCTCTCTCCCCCCCACCTCTCCCCCCTCTCCCTCTCTTTCTCTCTCTCTTTCTCCCCCCTCTCTCTTTCTCTCTCTCTCCCCCACACCTCTCCCCCCTCTCTCTCTCTTTCTCCCCCCCCCCCCCCCTCTCTCTCTCTCTCTCTCTCTCTCTCTCCCCCCACCTCTCTCTCCCCCACCTCTCTCCCCCCCTCTCTCTCCAGAGGAGGCGGTGCCTGCAGTGTGTAAGACGCGGACAGTGATCTATGAGATCCCGCGCAGCCAGGTGGACCCCACGGCTGCCAACTTCCTGATATGGCCGCCGTGCGTGGAGGTCAAGAGGTGCACGGGATGCTGCAATACCAGCAACATGCGCTGCCACCCCTCACGCAGGCACCACCGCACCGTTAAGGTGAGAGAGGAACACAGTCTTCACGCACACACACAAGCACACGTGCGCACACGCACACACACACACAAAATCACATACACACACTTTCCTCCCATTTACTTGGGTAAGTGTACAGTAAATCATGCAGGTTGATTAAGTACAAAAGAAGGGCTTAGGACATGTTCCCTCCCTCCCTCCATCTATGTCTCCATCCCCCTTTACCAGGCATTTGGCCTTCTCCCAAAATGTATTGTATACTCCCACACTCCCTTTTAGCCCCCTCGACTCCACCTCTCCCTCCATCCCTTGGTTGGTGAGGGTCCAGGGTGTCTGTGCCAGGCAGGGAGAGATGGGACTTGGGAGGGAGGAAGGGTAGAGGGATACAGCTAGGGCAGCAGCTGGAGGGTAGATCAAGGAGCACCAGCAGAGAGAGAAAGAGGGAGAGGTGAATGAGACAGAAGAGAGAGAGAGAGAAAGAGAGGGGGAGAGAGAGAAAGAGAGGGAGGAGAGAGAGATGGGAAAGAGAGAGAGAGAGGGAACGAGAGAGAGAGGGAGGGAAAGAGAGAGATGGGAGAGAGAGGGAAGAAAAGAGAGAGAGAGATGGGATAGAGAGAGAGAGGGAGGGAAGAAGAGAGAGCGGGAGAAAGAGAGAGATGAGAGAGACAGAGGGCAGAGAGAGGGAGGGAAAGCGAGAGAGATGGGAGAGAGAGAGAGAGAGAGAGGCCAGAGAGAAAAATATGGCAACAGAGATAGAAACAGACAGAGAGAGACAGAAATACAGCAGTGTTCAGCGTGTCCCATTCTGGCAAGCCCCTGTCACAACTCTCTGTCTGTGTTCCTGTAAGCAGGCAGAGAGAAAGAGAGAGGGAGGGAGAGAGAAGCAGTGTTGGGTGGGGGGAGTGTTCTAGCAGTATTTTACGGTAACTAACACCCCGGTAGTCTGAAAAAACCCCTGCCTCTGTTTCTCCTCAGAGGAGACACCGCTGACTGCAGTTGGGATGTGTTCCTGGTCTATTTACACTTCAGCTTGTTACTGCTTCTGTCCCTGTGTGTTTATGTATCATGGAAGCAAGCAAAGTACCTTGCGGTGTAGGATGGCTGGGAACGAATAGGGAAAGCATAGAACATTCTGTTCTTAAATATCTCTGGAATGTGTGCGTTTGCTGATCTTGTGTGTGTGTCATGTCAGTATGTGTGTGTGTATGAGACAGTATCGCTGTACTCTATCCATCGTGCTGATCTTGCCTGGTCAAAGGCCGGTGAGACATGGTTATCAGCTGTCATGCAAACCTCCACTGCTGCACCATGCCAGGGCTTCAGCTTTGGAGATAGCGCCGCGATATCCACTAGCCAGAGTAATAACAAAAATACCATCACCAGTTTCCTGGCACAGCAGTACTGGCCAGTCAGCTTTCAAAGGGATAGGCGGCCATTTTGTGTCAGGACATTGGCTCTCTGGGGTGCAGTTGCAGAAGTGGTCTAGCGTTCTCAATAGAGGACTGAGCGACTGGGAGGAACAAGTGGTCCACTGTGGCTCTCAGTGGGCATGGCAGTGCTTAGTCATGATGTCTGAGTGGCCTCCACTGTAGTCTCGCCCTCACCTGGTCGGTCTGTCTGTCTGTCTGTCTGTCTGTCTGTCTGTCTGTCTGTCTGTCTGTCTGTCTGTCTGTCTGTCTGTCTGTCTGTCTGTCTGTCCACTCCTTAAAAGAAGCCCAGTGGAAAAACACTACAGTGTTAAGCTCTGCTTTCAGTGAGAGTGGTTATGAGGACTGGTGTGGAGAAAGAGCGGAAGATGGACAGAGGGTTGGGTCTGGGACAGTTTCTCAGAATGCCCTCTCCTGTGGTCGCCCTCCGTGTCCCCCTCCTGACACCCTCCAAAACCTCCTTGGATAAATGAGCTTTCTTCACACAACACAGGGACAGGGAGGGAGGGGGGAACCCTGGAGCCAGCTGGTTTTGTGGGGAAGTTTTTCCGTGTCGGACCAGGGAGGTAGCTGAGAGAGAGAGGCTCTATCCCAGTAAAGGTCAACCGACGGGGGTGACTCCAGTCAGCAGACATTCAGGATATTTGGTGTGAAGAACATTGTCTCCTCCTGCCAAGTTTTTTCTTTCCCGTCTTTAGGAATAGAGCTGAATGGGGTCCTCTCTCTCTAACTCTGGGTCTCGCCGGCCCAAGATGTTTTCCTTGTGCTAGACGTGAGGGATGGAGGAATGGAGGGAGGGAGGAATGGAGGGATGGAGGGATGGAGGGATGGAGGGATGGGTAAAGAACACATTGTGTGTTTCTTTCCACCTTGTGCCGTGATGTATTTCAGTATTGGAGCTAAATGCACTTTATTTATTTTTCCCTTTTTTCTTTTTCTTTCTCCTTCTGTTGCTCTCAGTAAAGAGCGAGTCTGTGTAGGCCCCTGCTGCTGTACAAGCCTGGTTTATTCATTGGCGAAGTCATGAAAAAGTCTAACTTTAAATAGGCTTGGCCTGGGGGGATAGTGGCAGATCTAGAGTCTCTCTCTCTCTCTCTCTTTCTTTCCAGTGCTTTGGTCCATTACTGATAAGCCAGGCAGTGTGTGTGTGTGACAATGAGAGGGGGAGTAGGCCTAATAGCCCTCTGTGGTACTGTGTGCTATATTAGGATCTGACTCTGGCAGTGATGGTAGAACTGCTGTAGATGCAATTCAATGGTCAGACATGTCAACAAAGGATTAAAGGAATTAGAGAGAGTAAGAGGGGGAGTAGGGAATGAGAGAAGAAGAGAAACAGAGAGGAGGGGATACTGAATGAGAAAGAGAGAGAGAGAAGAGGTGATGAGGAATAATAGAGAAAGATAGAATGAGATAAATAAAAAGACTGTTTAAGTAGTCAGCTCCATCATCGTAGCATTACCATAACTCTCCCCTTATTTATCCTTATCCCTCACTCCTCTCTCCGTCCCTCCCTCTCTCTTTCCCTCTCCGTCCCTCCCTCTCTCTCTCTCTCCATACCCCTCTCCGTCCCTCTCTCTCCCTCCCCCTCTCCCTCCCTCCCTCCCTCCCTCCCCCTCCTTCCCTCCCTCTCTCCCTCCCCCGCTCCCTTTCTACATTTACATTTTAGTCATTTAGTAGACGCTCTTATCCAGAGCGACTTATAGTAGTGAATGCATACATTTCATGAATTATTTTTTATTTTTTTGTACTGGCCCCCCGTGGGAATCAATCCCACAACCCTGGCGTTGCACACACCAGGCTCTACCAGCTGAGCCACAGGGAAGACTTTCTCCCTGCCCCTCTCCCTCTCTCCCTCCCCCGCTCCCCTCTCCCTCCCCCTTTCCTTCCCCTCTCCTTCCCTCCCTGCTCCCTCTCTCCCTCCCCCTCTCCCTCTCTCCTTCACCCTTTTCCTCCCTCTCTCTCTCCCCCTCTCTAGCTCTCGCTCTACCCCCTCTCTCTCTCTACCCTCTCTCTGTCTTGCTCACTCTCTCTCTCTCTCTTTATATCCATATCTCTCTATATCCCTTTTTCTCTCTTTCTCTAGTCTATATCACTTTCTCTCTATCTTTTTATTCCCCACCTCAACCCGTCTCTTTTCTCTGCTCCATCTTTCCCATCTTTTTCCATCTCCTGAGTGAGTGTGTGTATTCAAGGCCCAGCTGTGGTGATGAGATGTGTTGATGAACTGTGGTGATGAGCTGTGGTGATGAGCTGTGGTGATGAGATGTGTTGATGAACTGTGGTGATGAGCTGTGGTGATGAGCTGTGGTGATGAGCTGTGGTGGTGAGCTGTGGTGATGAGCTGTGGTGATGAGCTGTGGTGGTGAGCTGTGGTGGTGAGCTGTGGTGGTGAGCTGTGGTGGTGAGCTGTGGTGGTGAGCTGTGGTGATGAGCTGTGGTGATGAGCTGTGGTGATGAGCTGTGGTGATGAGCTGTGGTGGTGAGCTGTGGTGGTGAGCTGTGGTGATGAACTGTGGTGATGAGCTGTGGTGATGAGCTGTGGTGGTGAGCTGTGGTGGTGAGCTGTGGTGATGAGCTGTGGTGATGAACTGTGGTGATGAGCTGTGGTGATGAGCTGTGGTGATGAGCTGTGGTGGTGAGCTGTGGTGGTGAACTGTGGTGATGAGCTGTGGTGATGAGCTGTGGTGGTGAGCTGTGGTGATGAGCTGTGGTGATGAGCTGTGGTGATGAGCTGTGGTGGTGAGCTGTGGTGATGAGCTGTGGTGATGAACTGTGGTGATGAGCTGTGGTGATGAGCTGTGGTGGTGAGCTGTGGTGATGAGCTGTGGTGATGAGCTGTGGTGGTGAGCTGTGGTGGTGAGCTGTGGTGGTGAGCTGTGGTGGTGAGCTGTGGTGATGAGCTGTGGTGATGAGCTGTGGTGATGAGCTGTGGTGGTGAGCTGTGGTGGTGAGCTGTGGTGATGAGCTGTGGTGATGAACTGTGGTGATGAGCTGTGGTGATGAGCTGTGGTGGTGAGCTGTGGTGGTGAGCTGTGGTGATGAGCTGTGGTGATGAACTGTGGTGATGAGCTGTGGTGATGAGCTGTGGTGATGAGCTGTGGTGATGAGCTGTGGTGGTGAACTGTGGTGATGAGCTGTGGTGGTGAGCTGTGGTGGTGAGCTGTGGTGGTGAGCTGTGGTGATGAGCTGTGGTGGTGAGCTGTGGTGGTGAGCTGTGGTGATGAGCTGTGGTGATGAACTGTGGTGATGAGCTGTGGTGATGAGCTGTGGTGGTGAGCTGTGGTGGTGAGCTGTGGTGGTGAGCTGTGGTGGTGAGCTGTGGTGGTGAGCTGTGGTGATGAGCTGTGGTGGTGAGCTGTGGTGGTGAGCTGTGGTGGTGAGCTGTGGTGATGAGCTGTGGTGATGAGCTGTGGTGATGAGCTGTGGTGATGAGCTGTGGTGGTGAGCTGTGGTGATGAGCTGTGGTGATGAGCTGTGGTGATGAGCTGTGGTTTGTCAGGGCTGCTGGCCCGGGCCTGCTGGTTAGATACAGTCATCTGTAAAACAACAGGGGGTTCTGGGAAGCAGGCCCTGCTCTGAGGACAAGAGGGTCTAGTGAGGACTGTGTGCGTGTGTGTGTGTGTGTGTGTTTGTGTGTGTGTGTGTGTTTGTGTGTGTGTGTGTGTGTGTGTGTGTTTGTGTGTGTGTGTGTGTGTTTGTGTGTGTGTGTGTTTGTGTGTGTGTGTGTGTTTGTGTGTGTGTGTGTGTGTTTGTGTGTTCTCCCACAGGCTAAAGGAAACAGTCAGTCAGACTGACAGAGAATAAAGCTGTCACTTCCCTCTTTTAGTTGTAGTTTGACCACTAACTAGTCTTGGATATCCCAGACATTGGAGCAACGTCAGTAAGGCAACGACACTAAGACTGGGGAGGATGTCGGCTTTTCTCTGACAGTTCAATGGGGGGGGGGGGATTGTTCTGGGGACGGTCCTCTTCAGACAGATAACCCTTCCAACAAAAGAGACCACAGAGAACACTAGTCTAGCAGGACATTGGGGAGTAATGGACCAGCAATCAGAAAGACTAGGAGTAGGAGAGGGTTACCTCATCTGCTCGGCTGGCTCCGTCTCTGAGGCCACAGAGTGTGTGTAACAAGTATTCCCGGTTACTGTGTGTGTGTGTGTGTGTGTGCATGCGTGCGTGTGTGCGCATGCATTTGTGCACATGCTTGCGCCTGTGTGTGTGTGTTGCTCCTCTGTGCCATGTGTTCTCCCCTAACGCGCTGCCTGGGACAAGACCATTAGTGTTGAGGCAGCAGCAGTAGAGAGATGAGAGTGCTACTGAGGGGAGCTGAGGGGAAGAGAGGCCACAGAGTAATGAAGTGTTGATGCCTGTTGGATCAAAGCTGGAGGCCACAGAGGGTCAGGAGGATATAGCTGCAGGATCCACACATCTCTACTGACCCTGACTTTAAGGAGCCTCCTCTGACCTTCTGACCTCCACACACACACACACACACTTCCGTTCCCTCATTCATCTGAATGGCAGTCAGTCAGGACGGAGGCAGTAGCTACTAGCCGGGGCCTGTCCTCGTGTGGGACCTGGTTACGGGGTGTTTCATAAATAAAGGGACGAGTTGACGGCCATACAGTCAGTGTGATTAATGTGTGTGTGAGGCGTCCCATGGATTACGTGAGAGAGGGATGAGGGGGATGGAAGGGGGAGAGGGGAAGTGAAGGGGGTCCCTGTTTGAAGTTGGTGCAGCTGTGAAGTATTTTCACTTTGATTTGGTCCCAGATTTTCTGCTAAATGGTGAGGGTTGGAGTGTGTGTGTGTGTGTGTGTGTGTGTGTGTGTGTGTGTGTGTGTGTGTGTGTGTGTGTGTGTGTGTGTGTGTGTGTGTGTGTGTGTGTGTGTGTGTGTGTGTGTATGTATCTGGGGGTCACCCACTGTGTGCCAGAGACCATGAAGCTCGACAGATTCTAGAACTTGGGCCAGAACTGGACCGTCTGGAATGCATCTGCTGAAATAAGAAATGTAATTCAACATTTTTTTACATTTATTTTTATTCTTTCTTCATTTCCATCCCTCCCTTTTACGTCCACTCCTCGTCTCCTGTCCTCCCTTTTGAACTTCTGCTTTGACTTCATCCTCTCTCTTGCTCTCGCCCTCAGCGTTTAAAGCTGTTTCTCTATCAAACCTGAGTTCAAATATTATATATTTCAAATCTTTCAAATACATTGAGTGTTTGCTTTAGCCTGCCTTGAGTGCCAGGTGTGCACTTTTAGGACATTTCTATTGGTTCCATTACAAATTCAATAAAGTACAGCTAAAGAATATCAAATGATTTCCAATAGTATTTGAACCCAGTTCTGGTCTGTTTGATGTTAGTTACCTACATGTTGCATGTGTTCTGTGACTCTTCCTGCTTTAAAGGGTGTCAAGGCCCATTCTGTTTGCTGTGCTTATCAGTGTCCTAGAGCCCAGCCCTGCTGGGGAACACAACACTACACTACACCACTACACTCCTCACCACTACATGTTGGATCTTCATTTGATCACCGTGTTGTTGCAGGATTTATCCTGCACAGCAGGAAATGCAAACGTATAGTGTATTAGAGGTTTAAAAAGGCTTCTAAAGTTTATAATTTCTACTTTAAAATGTCAGACTTGATTTGCCTTAACTGAAAATCTATCAGCCTCTACAAAAATGTCAATTTATTATAATCCACACAATAATTCACATTTCCTGTTGCTGCAGGATAATTTTCCTGCTTTGAGAAACTGGTCAAATTAAGATCCAACATCTGTACCTACTCTCTCTATTGGATAGACTAAACTAAAATCTGTAGCATTTTTATTCCAGTTTGCTTAAAAACCCCATCAACATTTCAGTCCACGGGACATTCATCAGAATGGTAGAAAACATGAAAAGATAAAGACAAGGTAATATGGGGTGTTTTCTCTGTCATCCCATACTTGTGCCCTCAGGGCCTCTACAGAGTAGTGATTACCTGTCAGACCACTGTCAGGCCCAACACTTCATATAAACACCACTCTTACCTAGCTCTAATTACCATTGATGACAAAGGAGAGCATTCCCTCTTCACCTCCATCTCGTTACCTCTCTCTATTTTGTTCTTTCTGTCTGTCTCCATCTCCTTCCCTCCCTTCCTCTCTTTCTGTCTGCCTTTTCTGTCTCTTTCTCTCTCTCGCTCTCTCTTTCTCTCGCTCTCTCTCTCACTCTCTCTTTCGCTCTGTCGCTCTCTCTCTCTCTGTCGCTCTGTTGCTCTCTCTCACTCTCAATTCAAAGGGCTTTATTGGCATGGGAAACATATGTTTACATTGCCAAAGCAAGTGAAATAGACAAGAAACAAAAGTGAAATAAACAATCTCTCTCTCTCTCTACCTCTATATCCGTCCCTCTACCCCCCCCCTCTCCCTCTACCCCCCCCCTCTCCCTCTACCCCCCCCCCCCTCTCCCTCTACCCCCCCCCCCTCTCCCTCTACCACCTTGTTTACATTTTCCAGTCTATACTTTTTTATAATTTTCACCTCCCTTTCTGGGAGAGTGTTTTACTCTTCATTTCTGGTTTCTGGCAAAGAGTGGTTTCCAATTTCCACTACTATCAGTAGGAGTACTCTTAGTTTAGATTGAGTCACAGCAAAAGTAATGAAAAGCATCTTGTGCGAGGTGGTACGGTGTGTGTGTTCTGGTGTGAGGACATGCGAAGGAGCAGGAAAGGAATGAAGGAGAAATGACATCTCTTATTGGACGCTTTGATGTTGGATATTTGATGATGGTCATACCTGGTGTCAGGAGGAAGGAGAGGCAGACAGTCTACGGTCGAGACGATCCCCACATACACATTTGGTGACACACTGGGAGCTGTGAGAGAGAGAGAGGGAGAGAGAGACTGGTGTGAAGAAATAAAGTGCTTTTTCTCAGCCCTCCCATTGGTTTCCATTGGCATTCCTGCCATATGATAAATGCTCTTCTTGTTTCCTTTCTTCATCCCACACCCCTAATCACCCCTTATAACCCCCCATCCACCCCTAATCCCTCCTCAGCACCCCTTATAACCCCCCATCCACCCCTAATCCCTCCTCAGCACCCCTTATAACCCCCCATCCGCCCCTAATCCCCCCTCAGCACCCCTTATAACCCCCCATCCGCCCCTAATCCCCCCTCAGCACCCCTTATAACCCCCCATCCACCCCTAATCCCTCCTCAGCACCCCTTATAACCCCCCATCCGCCCCTAATCCCCCCTCAGCACCCCTTATAACCCCCCATCCACCCCTAATCCCTCCTCAGCACCCCTTATAACCCCCCATCCGCCCCTAATCCCCCCTCAGCACCCCTTATAACCCCCCATCCACCCCTAATCCCCCCTCAGCACCCCTTATAACCCCCCATCCGCCCCTAATCCCCCCTCAGCACCCCTTATAACCCCCATCCACCCCTAATCCCCCCTCAGCACCCCTTATAACCCCCCATCCGCCCCTAATCCCCCCTCAGCACCCCTTATAACCCCCCATCTACCCATCAATCCCCCCTCAGCACTCCTTATAACCCCCATCTACCCACAATCCTCCTCTTCTCAGAGTTGAAAGCGTTGGGGGATTTGCTGTCTGTCTGTCTGTTCATCACTTTCAAAGCCCTGGTCATTGAGTTCCTCATGAGGATCACCCTTTATGGAGGAGGGAATCTATTCCTTTTTCCATTAAAACCAGACTGTCAGACAGATAGATAGAGAGACAGCCCCCTCTGCCTTCTCTGTCCCTTATACCCCCCTTGTAGCTCACAATGAGCAGGGTTAGAAGGGGGTTGCAGGTTTTCCTCTGTATGTCTGGTGTCTGTGTGTCTGGTGTCTGGTGTTGGGACTCGGCCACTTAATTTATCCTGCGACAGATGAATTGCGTATCCCCCACTCTCCCCTCCTCCTTCACCCCTCCCTTCTTACTCTCCCCCCTCCTCCCCCATCTTATTTATTTTCCTTTATTGCGACGTTGTTCCCATTCCTAACTACCCGTGGTGCACATCCACATCCAAGCCTTGTTTTCCTTGGACCGCTGAGCCGAAACTTTCCTTTCCACGCTCCGGCACTCCCATCGGGGGAAATCCCAATTAACCCAGCCAGGACAATCGGCTTCAGAGCTGGGAGAGGCTGGGATAGAGACTGGGATAGAGACTGGGATAAAGACTGGGATAGAGACTGGAGAGAGAGACTGGAGAGAGACTGGAGAGAGAGACTGGGATAAAGACTGGGATAAAGACTGGAGAGATAGACTGGAGAGATAGACTGGAGAGAGAGACTGGGATAAAGACTGGGATAAAGACTGGAGAGATAGACTGGAGAGATAGACTGGAGAGAGAGACTGGAGAGAGAGACTGGAGAGAGAGACTGGGATAGAGACTGGGATAGAGACTGGGATAGAGACTGGGATAGAGACTGGGATAGAGACTGGGAGAGAGACTGGAGAGAGACTGGGATAGAGACTGGGATAGAGACTGGGATAAAGACTGGAATAGAGACTGGAATGGAGACTGGAGAGAAACTGGGATAGAGACTGGGATAGAGACTGGAATGGAGACTGGAGAGAAACTGGGATAGAGACTGGGATAGAGACTGGAATGGAGACTGGAATGGAGACTGGGATAGAGACTGGGATAGAGACTGGGATAAAGACTGGAATAGAGACTGGAATGGAGCCTGGAGAGAAACTGGGATAGAGACTGGGATAGAGACTGGGATAGAGACTGGGATAGAGACTGGGAGAGAGACTGGGATAAAGACTGGGATAGAGACTGGGATAGAGACTGGAATAGAGACTGGAATGGAGACTGGAGAGAAACTGGGATAGAGACTGGGATAGAGACTGGAATAGAGACTGGGATAGAGACTGGAATGGAGACTGGAGAGAAACTGGGATAGAGACTGGGATAGAGACTGGAATAGAGACTGGGATAGAGGCTGGGATAGAGACTGGGATAGAGACTGGGAGAGAGACTGGAGAGAGACTGGGAGAGAGACTGGGAGAGAGACTGGGATAGAGACTGGAGAGAGACTGGAGAGAAACTGGGATAGAGACTGGGATAGAGACTGGGATAGAGACTGGGAGAGAGACTGGGATAGAGACTGGGATAGAGACTGAGATAGAGACTGGAGAGAAACTGGGATAGAGACTGGGATAGAGACTGGAATAGAGACTGGGATAGAGACTGGGATAGAGACTGGAATAGAGACTGGGATAGAGACTGGGATAGAGACTGGGATAGAGACTGGAATAGATACTGGAGAGAGACTGGAGAGAAACTGGGATAGAGACTGGGATAGAGACTGGAATAGAGACTGGGATAGAGGCTGGGATAGAGACTGGGATAGAGACTGGGAGAGAGACTGGAGAGAGACTGGGAGAGAGACTGGAATAGAGACTGGGATAGAGACTGGGATAGAGTCTGGGATAGAGACTGGAGAGAGACTGGAGAGAAACTGGGATAGAGACTGGGATAGAGACTGGGATAGAGACTGGGATAAAGTCGGGAGAGAGAATGGAATGGAGACTGGGATAGAGACTGGGATAGAGACTGGGAGAGAGACTGGAGAGACACTGGGAGAGAGACTGGAATAGAGACTGAGATAGAGACTGGGATAGAGACTGGGATAGAGACTGGAGAGAGACTGGAGAGAAACTGGGATAGAGACTGGGATAGAGACTGGGATAGAGACTGGGATAGAGACTGGAGAGAGACTGGAATAGAGACTGGGATAGAGACTGGGATAGAGACTGGGATAGAGACTGGAGAGAGAGACTGGGATAGAGACTGGGAGAGAGACTGGGAGAGAGACTGGGATAGAGACTGGGATAGAGACTGGAGAGAGACTGGAGAGAAACTGGGATAGAGACTGGGATAGAGACTGGGATAGAGACTGGGAGAGAGACTGGGATAGAGACTGGGATAGAGACTGAGATAGAGACTGGAGAGAAACTGGGATAGAGACTGGGATAGAGACTGGAATAGAGACTGGGATAGAGACTGGAATAGAGACTGGGATAGAGACTGGGATAGAGACTGGGATAGAGACTGGGATAGATACTGGAGAGAGACTGGAGAGAAACTGGGATAGAGACTGGGAGAGAGACTGGAATAGAGACTGGGATAGAGACTGGGATAGAGACTGGGAGAGAGACTGGAATAGAGACTGGGATAGAGACTGGAGAGAAACTGGGATAGAGACTGGGATAGAGACTGGGATAGAGACTGGGATAAAGACTGGAGAGAGACTGGGAGAGAGACTGGGAGAGAGATTAGGAGAGACTGGGAGAGAGACTAGGAGAGGGACATCAGGAAAGACTGGAAAAGGCTGGAAGAGAGCTGAAGGGACCAGGAGAGACTGGGAGAGACTGGGAGAGAGACCAGGAAGAGACCTACCTTTTCCCTTCTTTCCCAGAGCTCACTGCATAAACCCTTTAAACCCTCCGTTGCTCTGTCTCTCTGGCCGGATCGGATATCATTCCATAAACTGACCGGGATTCTTTCCCAGGCCCGGCTTCTGACAGAGTTTAGAGGTTGATGATTTATATATAGAGTGTGTGGGGCCCCTTCGGTTGCACCACGGGGTCTTCTATGGTGTGTCTAGCTGCTGTGATGGTGGGCTCTGAGACGGGACTTGAGTGGGTTCAATGAAAGGAAGATTGAATTAACTATGAATGTCAATATTTCTGGGGAGTCAGAGAGTGTCATGACAGGACACAGACAGGCTGACATGGTGACAGGGACACAGACAGGCTGACATGGTGACAGGGACACAGACAGGCTGACATGGTGACAGGGACACAGGCTGACATGGTGGCAGGGACACAGACAGGCTGACATGGTGACAGGGACACAGACAGGCTGACATGGTGACAGGGACACAGGCATGCTGACATGGTGACAGGGACACAGACACAGACAGACTGACATGGTGACAGGGACACAGGCTGACATGGTGACAGGACACAGACAGGCTGACATGGTGACAGGGACACAGACAGGCTGACATGGTGACAGGGACACAGACATGCTGACATGGTGACAGGGACACAGACACAGACAGACTGACATGGTGGCAGGGACACAGGCATGCTGACATGGTGACAGGGACACAGACACAGACAGACTGACATGGTGACAGGGACACAGGCTGACATGGTGACAGGGACACAGGCTGACATGGTGACAGGACACAGACAGGCTGACATGGCGACAGGGACACAGAAAGGCTGACATGGTGACAGGGACACAGACAGGCTGACATGGTGACAGGGACACAGACAGGCTGACATGGTGGCAGGGACACAGACAGGCTGACATGGTGACAGGGACACAGACAGGCTGACATGGTGGCAGGGACACAGACAGGCTGACATGGTGACAGGGACACAGACAGGCTGACATGGTGGCAGGGACACAGACATGCTGACATGGTGACAGGGACACAGACATGCTGACATGGTGGCAGGGACACAGACAGGCTGACATGGTGGCAGGGACACAGACAGGCTGACATGGTGACAGGGACACAGACAGGCTGACATGGTGACAGGGACACAGACAGGCTGACATGGTGACAGGACACAGACATGCTGACATGGTGACAGGACACAGACAGGCTGACATGGTGACAGGGACACAGACAGGCTGACATGGTGACAGGGACACAGACAGGCTGACATGGTGGCAGGGACACAGACAGGCTGACATGGTGACAGGGACACAGACAGGCTGACATGGTGACAGGGACACAGACATGCTGACATGGTGACAGGGACACAGACAGGCTGACATGGTGACAGGGACACAGACAGGCTGACATGGTGGCATGGACACAGACATGCTGACATGGTGACAGGGACACAGACAGGCTGACATGGTGACAGGGACACAGACAGGCTGACATGGTGACAGGGACACAGACAGGCTGACATGGTGGCAGGGACACAGACAGGCTGACATGGTGACAGGGACACAGACAGGCTGACATGGTGACAGGGACACAGACAGGCTGACATGGTGACAGGGACACAGACAGGTTGACATGGTGGCAGGGACACAGACAGGTTGACATGGTGGCAGGGACACAGACAGGCTGACATGGTGACAGGGACACAGACAGGCTGACATGGTGGCAGGGACACAGACAGGCTGACATGGTGACAGGGACACAGACAGGCTGACATGGTGGCAGGGACACAGACATGCTGACATGGTGACAGGGACACAGACAGGCTGACATGGTGGCAGGGACACAGACAGGCTGACATGGTGGCAGGGACACAGACGGGCTGACATGGTGACAGGGACACAGACAGGCTGACATGGTGACAGGGACACAGACAGGCTGACATGGTGACAGGACACAGACAGGCTGACATGGTGACAGGACACAGACAGGCTGACATGGTGAAGGGAGAGAATGACAAGGAGGAGATGAGAAGTGTAGAGGAAGACAGTGACTAAGCAAGAGAACGCTTGCTGTTGACAAAGTGGGAAGAGCAGAGGGAGGGTACATAACTTCATTGGTGGAGACATGTTGAAAAGCAGCCACACACTCAGAGGGAAGGGTTTAGGTGCTGTTCTGCTCTGTGTGTCCTTAACCCTGCTGTGTTGAGTAACAGGCCTACTGCTGGCCTCTCTGTCACACACACACCGCTTTATCCCCTTGTCCATGTGTTTGTTTGTGCAACTGTGTGTGCGTGCATCATTTGTCATTAGGCTCCGCCACAGTAGTAACTGTCAGGCACCGCTGACTCTCCCTGTTTCTGATTGGCCGACCCCTGACCCCCTAGACATTCTGGTAACCAACGGCAGCGGAGCCGGGCACAGAGACAGCTGCAGCCCCTGTGTGCGTACAGCTCTGATTCCCCTGTCACACACACTGGCTAGTGACAAGGAGTGGGATTCCGTTTGGCTTGTTTTGCTCAGGAAACACTATCGATTAATCAGGCCTATATTAGTCACCAGTGTCCTTGAGGATTAAACAGAACTAGACTAGAGTTTAATAGGTTACGTATGAATGAGACTTAATGCTACCCATGATCACGTTCAGTGTGCTGTCCCCCTCCTTTAAAGACTCCCCCCTAAACACACACAACCCACCCCAGAATGTACACAAATCTAAAACCTCCCACCTCTGCAAACTTATGTGAAGACACACAGGTTGAATGCAATCAGTTGTGCAACTCTCCCCCTCTTTCTCTCTCTTTCTCTCTCTCCCTCCTCTTTCTCTCACCCATTCCCTCCTCTCTTCCCACCGCTTCTCTCTTTTACCCATCTCCCCTCTCTCCCTCTCCCTCTCTGTCTCCACCCCTACTCAGTTTCTGCTCAGGCCCTCTCACCCTCTGCTTCAGACCGGAGATAAGAGCAAACACACACCATGATGATCGCCGTCCAGACACCATTGTCCACTGTTTACCCACGGAATACCTCTGCTACTTAACCTCCTTTTCACTCCCTCTATCCCTGTTTTCTCTCTTTCTGTCCCTCATCTTCCCCCTTTTCCTCCCTTTCTAAAAGACACTGTTTCAAAGGAAGGATGCTGAATAGTGGATGCTGTGTTCTCCCTACCCTCTTTCTTGCCACTCTGTGTCCAGTTCAGCCTACGTCTCTGTCTCACCCTGGGCTTATGTTTCCGAGACGTTACGTCATTGCAGGGCCCAAACATTACAAGGTTATGTAGTATCAGAATGGAATGGTGTATTATTTGGTCTGTGTGACTAATTCACTGGGTAGAGCTTGACTTGGCTGGAGGCCAGAATGGGATTGAGAAAGAACTCTCCTTCTCTCCCATCTGTGTGTGTGTGTGTGTGTGTGTGTGTGTGCGTGTGCGTGTGCGTGTGCGTGTGTGTGTGTGTGTGTGTGTGTGTGTGTGCGTGTGCGTGTGTGTGTGTGAGCTGTCCTGACTGCATAACAGCATTGTTCATAACACCAGAAAGCGTGAGGAGATTGTCGGTCAATATCCTGTCCCGTGCCATGACCAGGAAGAGCACAGAAGCCTGATATATTGTTTCCATGTAGCCCAGACCCAGGGTGTGTCTGTGTACCTGCCCTGGCCTTCAGATCAGAGATCAGAGAGAGGCATCACCTAACGCCATTTTACACATCCACCCAACAGCCCAACTACACCCACTTCACAGGCCCCTTGAAGTGGCTGGGTGGTGGGGAGTCAGTGTTGGGGTTGGTGGAGTTATTGAATGGAAGTTTAGGTGGAGGTCTGCGTAAGATCTGGCTGTGTGGGATAGTGTTGGGTTGGGTTAAGTGCAAGGGTTAGGCTTGGCTATAGTAAATTGGTTGAGATGAACCCATAAGCCAGCCGGTCGGGAGACCCATGGGGCGGCGCACAATTGTCCCAGCGTCGTCCGGGTTAGGGGAGGGTTTGCGACTCCTGTGGCGGGCCGGGCGCAGTGCACTCTAACACGGTTGCCAGGTGTACTGCGTTTCCTCCGTCACATTGGTGCGGCTGGCTTCCGGGTTAAGCGGCATTGTGTCAAGAAGCAGTGCGGTTGGGTTGTGTTTCGGGGGACACACGGCTCTTGACCTTCGCCTCTCCCGAGTCCGTATGGGAGTTGCTGGGATGTTTTTTTGTTGTTGTATTAAAATAATAATTGAAAAAGATTCAAAATAACATCTCTCCCCAGCCAGGGTGAACCTTCACTGGGCCTCATGGTGCATGTCACTCCCTCCTCCCTCCCTCTCGTTTGAGCCTCTGCTCAATATTGACACACCTGATCACCAGGCCATAGAACCCTGCACCAATACATCAGCCCAATGGAATGCTGCTGTCATACATCAAACAGAGGGAGATGACGGTGGCTGCGCCTCTTGGCGTTAGAGAAGGAGAAATGGAGGAGGGAGCAGGGCTTTCTCTTTCTTTCTTTTCATTCATCCATCTCTCTTGATGTTAGCCAATGGAGAAAGAGTGAAAGGTGAATGAAGGGTACACAGAAAAAGCCTAAACGAGCCTGAATGGTGTTATTGTGGTAGTGCTGTTAACGTCTCTCCCTCCCTTCGTTCAGGTGGCCAAGGTGGAGTATGTGCGGAGGAAACCCAAGCTGAAAGAGGTCTTGATCAGGTTAGAAGACCACCTGGAGTGTGTGTGCACGTCACAACATCACGTGACCGAGCACTCAGACGCAGACACAGGTAAATAATGTTAAGGTCGACTGAATTTATCACAACTTTATTGGAGCGTTTGGTTGGCTGTCTGAGTATCTGAGTCCCGCCCCATTCAGTCATTCCTTCCTACGCCTGGTTTCTTTATACTGCTAGTCTGTCTGTCTGTCTGTCTGTCTGTCTGTCTGTCTGTCTGTCTGTCTGTCTGTCTGTCTGTCTGTCTGTCTGTCTGTCTGCCTGCCTGCCTGCCTGCCTGCCTGCCTGCCTGCCTGCCTGCCTGCCTGCCTGCCTGCCTGCCTGCCTGCCTGCCTGCCTGCCTGCCTGCCTGCCTGCTGGCTCTCTAGCTTGCACTGCATGACCTCTTGAATATCACTGTTGGGAAAACAGACACGCCTGCAAGCTAGACTTCTATTGCCAAACCTGCAAGGCCCCTTGTGTGTGTCTGATAGAAAGACAGTGTCAGTGTGTGTGAGAGTGTTTGTTTGTCTGTGTGTGTGTGTGTGTGTGTGTGCATGCATGCGTGTAAAGGGTAACCCCTGTCCTTGTCCTCCTATCCTCCCTCCCCAACTTGTGTTTTCAGGCCACCATACTAGGGCTAAAGGTAGAAAAAGGAAACCTAAAAAGCTAAAGCTCAACAAGGATTTATTGGCGACATAATAAACTTGAACACATTATTCCAAAGTCCGGCCGCCGGACCCCCCGGCTCCAACAGGTAGGAGGACTTTAGCACTAGCATTGCAATCCAATCAATTACCCACCTGCTGGTCACAAGCCCAATCAGGACAGAGAAAGGTTTGCCAATCAGATCACAATCAACACCACACCCAATCAGTGCGAGGAGAGGGAGGGCTGAAATGGGCCACGCTCTGTGAATGCCGCTGCATGATTTAGTGTGATTTTTATGCCTGCCTGTGCACTGCATATCCTCTTTGTGTTGTGTTTTTATGCCTGTATGAGTTTATGAATGAGTATTTCAACCTCACCTTGTTCACCGACCAGTATTTGTCCTTCACTCCAGCTGTCTCTGTGTTTCTGTGTGTATCTGATTTCAAATACCATTCTACATGTCTCTACTTCCCATGCTCTCCTCTGTATTTCATGTCCTTTATCTTTCTCTCTCATCCTCTCTGTCGATTTGTCCTGTCTCATCTCTGTCTGTCTGTCTGTCTGTCTGTCTGTCTGTCTGTCTGTCTGTCTGTCTGTCTGTCTGTCTGTCTGTCTGTCTGTCTGTGTGTCTGTCTG
This sequence comes from Salmo trutta, assembly GCF_901001165.1. Taxonomy (NCBI): domain Eukaryota; kingdom Metazoa; phylum Chordata; class Actinopteri; order Salmoniformes; family Salmonidae; genus Salmo; species Salmo trutta. The sequence continues at coordinate 73,708,845 of NC_042957.1, read as the reverse complement.
TCTGTCTGTTTGTCTGTCTGTCCAATGTTCTGACTGTCTCGTCTCATCTCTGTCTGTCTGTCTGTCCAATGTTCTGACTGTCTCATCTCTGTCTGTCTGTCTGTCTGTCTGTCTGTCTGTCTGTCCAATGTTCTGACTGTCTCGTCTCATCTCTGTCTGTCTGTCTGTCCAATGTTCTGACTGTCTCGTCTCATCTCTGTCTGTCTGTCTGTCTGTCTGTCTGTCCAATGTTCTGACTGTCTCGTCTCATCTCTGTCTGTCTGTCCAATGCTCTGACTGTCTCGTCTCATCTCTGTCTGTCTGTCTGTCTGTCTGTCTGTCTGTCTGTCTGTCTGTCCAATGTTCTGACTGTCTCGTCTCATCTCTGTCTGTCTGTCTGTCTGTCTGTCTGTCTGTCTGTCTGTCTGTCTGTCTGTCTGTCTGTCTGTCTGTCTGTCTGTCTGTCTGTCTGTCTGTGCGTCTGTCTGTCTGTCTGTCTGTCTGTCTGTCTGTCTGTCTGTCTGTCCAATGTTCTGTCTGTCTGTCCGTCTGTCCAATGTTCTGTCTGTCCGTCTGTCTGTCCAATGTTCCGTCCATCGTTCCGTCCGTCGTTCCGTCCGTCCCGTCCGACTGTCCAATATTCTGTCTGTCCGTCTGCCCGTCTGTCTGTCCAATGTTCCGTCTGTCTGTCTGCCCGTCTGCCCGTCTGTCTGTCCAATGTTCCGTCTGTCTGTCTGTCCAATGTTCCGTCCGTCCCTTTCTCTTTATGACACACGTTCAAATTGAACAAAATGGGGAACGAATATCACCTTTTACCTCTAACACGTTCAAATAATATGGGGATTAATGAAATGCTAATGCTAAAGCTATTGGTAATAGTAATTATGAGGGTAATGGTAATGCTAAAGCTAATGGTAATAGTAATCATCAGGCTAAATGCTAATGAAATGCTAAATGTTAACGTCAGCTCTCTCTCTCTCTTCTCCACAGTGGACATAAGGTGAGACCCCAGCAGCATTGGACTTCAGTGTGGAGGGGCCAAAGAGAGGATGCTGCCATATTTGGACTGCTGACCTACCCCCTTCCCTGACCCCACCCCACCTACCGCCTTTTAAAAACAAAGATTACCGTAAAGAGAAAAAAAGACAAAAAGTTAATAAAATGCCAAAGGTGCTTTTTTCTATTACCGTAAAAAGTAATGCAGAAGGTCTCTGTCAAGTGCAGCAGAACCAACCAATCGAACAGTGATGCGGATGAGGATGGTGAAGCCGATAAAGAGCTGGGCAGAAAAGAGAGGAGGAGGACAAGATGGGTTGTCGTTTGTTTGGGTAAACAGGACAGTTTGACGATCACAGAGAGAGATCCAGGATGGATCATTGGATTAAGCCTTGATGGGGGATCTGTTGACTGGATCCTAAAAGGACAGAGAGAGGGACAATCAGTGGACTCTTCGGGACGTGTGGAGGCTTGCATGTTCCTAGCCGTTGGCCTAAGTGACACTTGCCTGGACAGTCAATGACTGACAGAGAGAAAAAGAGAGAGGGAGAGAGGGAAAGAGATGTTGAGAGAAGTTGTAGAGAGGTGTAGAAGGTACTGGTCGTGTTACATGTTGTTCCGGAACTCTCTGTAAACTGTAGTGGAACTTGTGAACATTCTGGAACTCATAAAATGGTTGCCCATTTTGTTTCTTTTGGATAAAGTGTTGGGAAAAGTGTTTGCAATCATCAGGACCTGTTGTTCCAAGCGGCTTCTCTGCTTCTCTCTCTCTTGGGTTTCCCTATCTGCTCCTATTGGGATTGTGCCAGTCGCCATATACACTACAGAACGATTCAGAAAGGAAGATTCATTCATTGCTACTAATAAACTATTTATACGTGTAAACGTTTTCATTTCTCTCTCCCTCCAAGACATTGTTATGTTTTCTGTGACATGTAAGAGTCATGTTCTGTCTGATCCTCTGGTAGTGAATCTTCATGTCCACATGTTCATGTAGATGTTACTCATGTTCAATGTTGTCTTATTATGTGCCAGTATATTATCTGAACAGTCTCAAGTCTAGTTGTATGGGCTGGAAATGTAAGGAAGCGTGGCGAGGAGGAGATGGGAGGACAGAGTCTGTACAAGTACAGGAAGATGCTTTATTTTTGTTAAGAAAATATATTATGCTTACTTATATTCAAGCAGGAAGTATGTTTGTTATTTCTTTGTTTGTTGTGGTTGAATGCTTTTATTTAATCCATGGAAACGATGCAGGAATGGGGGTGAGGAAATGTATAAGTCCCCAGCAATGCACCCTGTTTGGTGGTGTAGGGCAGCCTTACATCAGCAGTGCTGTACTGTATTATCTAGACAGCTGGATAGAGCTAACCTGGTCCCAGATCAGTTTGTGTTGTCCTGCAAACACATATAGTCATTGGCAAGACAGCACAAACCGATCTGAGATCAGGTTAGTGCAGAGCTGGCTGAGGAAGACTCAATCTGGGGCATCGTTGGACTGTGTCTCTTTAACCCAGTTATCTAGCCAAAAGTTACACCCAGTAACCAGAGCGTCATTATACACAACAGAACACACACGTTCAGCATGTGTGCGTGTGTGTGTGCACATAAATGTGTGTGTGAAACCACTTTTAACCCACATCAAACTCCTTTGATAAGATGGTACCCAGTCCGCCCCACCAGCACACAAGCTGTTCTTAACGAGTACAAAGTCCATCTTGAATGAGAGAGAGTTTGTGAACAAACCAACATGGATGGTTTCCTAGTTAATCAAGCAGCAGTCTTCCATTGACACGTTAACAACGATGAAGACTGTTCCACTGTTGATGAGTGAAACATCGAAAAAGAAGATACCACTGTTTATGGAGAGACTGACACCAAATCTCTAACAACACCCTATTTCCCGTAGATTGCAGTGCACTACTTTAGACCAGAGCCACTGGCCAAAATTAGTGCGCTACATAGGGAATAGGTTGTTGTTTGGCACACACTGAATCAATAGAAAGACCTGGGCACTTTTCCAAAATGTCTCAGAGTAGGAGTGCTGTTCATCTTATTCATTATGATCTAAACAGCTAAACTGATCCTAGATCAGCACTAAATGTCTCGGAGTAGGAGTGCTGTTCATCTTATTCATTATGATCTAAACAGCTAAACTGATCCTAGATCAGCACTTTATGAAGTCCTGGGTGGGAGACATGTTGAGAGAAAATTGATGACTGTATCTGCAGCTGCTTTGTGTTGTGGTAACAACATCTTCAACTGCACTATACAGACTTCCAAGGTGATTCCATTGGTGCTATATGTATAAAGGAAATCAGAAGAAGTTTCACCACCATTTTGCAATGCATTCATTTATTCCTTCATTGTCAATAGACCAGGGACCATTGCTTACAGTAACTAAAGAAACTGCAACAACACAGGCTAATAGGATTTTTTATCTGGGCCTCTATTGGATAAAAACAGCAATGATTATAATTTATATATTTATGTTTTCAATAATAAATACATTCTGCTTATCAAACTGTACACAGAATGTTTGGTCCTGTTTTTGGTCCTATAAATCAGTCCTTCCCTTGCTGAAAGAACTGACCAGGTGAAAAAGCCTACTCACTGGGCACAGACTTCAATTTAACATCTATTCCACATTGGTTCAATGTAACTTCATTGAAATGACATGGAAAAAACGTTGATTCAACCAGTGTGCCCAGTGGGTAATTATATATATATATATTTTTTATTTAACCTTTATTTAACTAGGCAACTCAGTTGAGAACAAATTCTTATTTACAACGACGGCCTACACCGGCCAAACCCGGATGACACTGGGCCAATTGTGCGCCGCCCTATGGGACTCCCAATCACGGCCAGTTGTGATACAGCCTGGATTCGAACCAGGGTGTCTGTAGTGATGCCTCAAGCAGTGAGATGCAGACTGGTGCGCCACTCGGGAGCCCCATGATGATGATGATGAGTTCCCACCATATTGTCTTCACCTTTCAAGTCAGTGCAGATGAAGAGGAGACGAGGACAGATCAGTGCAATGAAAGACAGGAAGAGAGGATGGAAGGTTAGACAACGGAGAAAGAGCTGTTGATGAGGCTAGCAGAACCCATCTGCATCCTCATGTCCTCTAGTCCATCTGCATCCTCATGTCCTGTAGTCCATCTGCATCCTCATGTCCTGTAGTCCATCTGCATCCTCATGTGCTGTAGTCCATCTGCATCCTCATGTCCTGTAGTCCATCTGCATCCTCATGTCCTGTAGTCCATCTGCATCTTCATGTCCTATAGTCCATCTGCATCCTCATGTCCTGTAGTCCATCTGCATCCTCATGTCCTGTAGTCCATCTGCATCCTCATGTGCTGTAGTCCATCTGCATCCTCATGTGCTGTAGTCCATCTGCATCCTCATGTCCTGTAGTCCATCTGCATCCTCATGTCCTGTAGTCCATCTGCATCTTCATGTCCTGTAGTCCATCTGCATCCTCATGTCCTGTAGTCCATCTGCATCCTCATGTCCTGTAGTCCATCTGCATCCTCATGTCCTGTAGTCCATCTGCATCCTCATGTCCTGTAGTCCATCTGCATCCTCATGTCCTGTAGTCCATCTGCATCCTCATGTCCTGTAGTCCATCTGCATCCTCATGTCCTGTAGTCCATCTGCATCCTCATGTCCTATAGTCCATCTGCATCTTCATGTCCTGTAGTCCATCTGCATCCTCATGTCCTGTAGTCCATCTGCATCCTCATGTCCTGTAGTCCATCTGCATCCTCCTGTTCTGTAGTCCATCTGCATCCTCATGTCCTGTAGTCCATCTGCATCCTCCTGTTCTGTAGTCCATCTAGTAGCCGGAGGGTGTGGAGTGGACAGGCAGAAGGCGTGTGGAGTGGACAGGCAGAAGGCGTGTGGAGTGGACAGGCAGAAGGCGTGTGGAGTGGACAGGCAGAAGGCGTGTGGAGTGGACATGCAGAAGGCGTGTGGAGTGGACAGGCAGAAGGTGTGTGGAGTGGACAGGCAGAAGGTGTGTGGAGTGGACAGGCAGAAGGCGTGTGGAGTGGACAGGCAGAAGGTGTGTGGAGTGGACAGGCAGAAGGTGTGTGGAGTGGACAGGCAGAAGGCGTGTGGAGTGGACAGGCAGAAGGCGTGTGGAGTGGACATGCAGAAGGCGTGTGGAGTGGACAGGCAGAAGGTGTGTGGAGTGGACAGGCAGAAGGTGTGTGGAGTGGACAGGCAGAAGGTGTGTGGAGTGGACAGGCAGAAGGCGTGTGGAGTGGACAGGCAGAAGGTGTGTGGAGTGGACAGGCAGAAGGTGTGTGGAGTGGACAGGCAGAAGGTGTGTGGAGTGGACAGGCAGAAGGCGTGTGGAGTGGACAGGCAGAAGGTGTGTGGAGTGGACAGGCAGAAGGTGTGTGGAGTGGACAGGCAGAAGGCGTGTGGAGTGGACAGGTAGAAGGCGTGTGGAGTGGACAGGCAGAAGGCGTGTGGAGTGGACAGGCAGAAGGCGTGTGGAGGAAATGTGAGCTTTCCTGGGGCCTGTGGAGCGAGCTGTGACTGGCCTCGTTTCCAGGATCCTCCAGAGCCAGGGGGAGACTTTATTACTCTCTCCCTGAGATGCTCACCCTAATCCTGGGTTTAGAGGACATGAAAGTGCCGCCTACCCACCACTTCCCCCAGATACACACACCCCGTTTATTACCCCTGAGAGGAGAGAGAAAGAAGAGAACATGAAAGAGCAGATCAGAGGAGGGACACCAGCTTTGCTGCCAGGGAAACGGAGGGACATATCAAAGAAAGAGAAGAACGTGAAGATGTTATGTTTGTAATGTTTTTTATCTGACATGCTCTGGGTGTAGAGGGGGTCATTGAAAAAGGGAGTGAGGGATAGAGGGAAAGAAGGAAAAGGGAGGGGAGGTGGGAGGAGAGGTACACTATATATACAAAAGTATGTGGACACCCCTTCAAATGAGTAGATTCAGCTATTTCAGCCACACCCGTGGCTGACGTGTATAAAATCGAACACACATCCATGCAATCTCCATAGACAAACATTGGCAGTAGAACGGCCTTAGCCGCGAAGTGGTAGACCACACAAGCTCACAGATCGGGACCGCCGAGTGCTGAAGCACATAGCGCATAAAAATCGTCTGTCCTGGTTGCAACACTCACTACCGAGTTCCAAACTGCCTCAGGAAGCAACGTCAGCACAAGAACTGTTCGTTGGGAGCTTCATGAAATGGGTTTCCATGGCCAAGCAGCTGCTCACAAGCCTAAGATCACCATGTGCAATGTGCAAGCGTCGGCTGGAGTGGTTTAAAGCTCGCCGCCATTGGACTGGAGCAGTGGAAACGCGTTCACGCTTCACCATCTGGCAGTCCAACGGACGAATCTGGGTTTGACAGATGCCAGGAGAACACTACCTGCCCTTATGCATAGTGCCAACTGTAAAGTTTGGTGGAGGAGGAATAATGGTCTGGGGCTGTTTTTCATGGTTTGGGCTAGGCCCTTTAGTTCCAGTGAATGGAAATCTTAATGCTACAGCATACAATGACATTCTAGACAATTCTGTTTCCAACTTTGATGCAATAGTTTGGGAAGGCCCGTTCCTGTTCAGCATGACAATGCCGCCGTGCACAAAGCGAGGTCTATACAGAAATGGTTTGTGGAGATCGGTGTGGAAGAACTTGACTGGCCTGCACAGAGCCCTGACCTCAACCCCATTGAACACGTTTGGGATTAATTGGAACACCGACTGCGAGCCAGGCCTAATCGCCCAACATCAGAGCCCGACCTCACTAATGCTCTTGTGGCTGAATGGAAGCAAGTCCCCGCAGCAATGTTCCAACATCTAGTGGAAAGCCTTCCCAGAAGAGTGGAGGCTGTTATAGCAGCAAAGGGGGGACCAACTCCATGGAATGTTCCACGAGCTGGTGTCCATATACTTTTGGTCATGTGGTGTATCAAGAGTTCAAGAAGCAGGAGAGAATAGAGGAGAGAAATGTGCCAAAGGGAGAGAGGAGAAAGAGACACACACTGTCTCTCTCTCTCTCTCTCACACACACACACACACACACACACACACACACACACACACACACACACACACACACACACAATGGGAGATACAGGAGAACGGCCTAAAGTGGACTCAGGATGTTGGTGCATGGTGCAGTATTTGGAGGGATGGAACCAGACTGGAGTCACTAAGTGGACATGGTTTAATAAACAATGCCAGAATGGGGCTGGGAGCTGACAAGGTGTGAAGAGGGGTGCTGATGTGTGTTTGTGTATGCGTGCGCTTGTCACTGTGTGTATATATGTGTGCGTGTTTGTGTGTGTCTGTGTGTGTGTGTGTGTGTTTGTGTGTGTATGGGTTTTTGTGGTGATCAACAATACCAAGGAGGTCTCCCTCCTGGTGTGAACACGGACCGTTGGAATGTCTGCCTCTTGTGGAACGCAAGCTGTCATCTGACTGGCCGACAATGGATGGGTCAGGGTTCATGGGTCAGAGGTCAGGGGAGGGGGGAGGGGTTGAGACAAAGTGGAAGTTGTTGAATGCATTGTAAATAATTCATTATCCCTTCTCCCACTCTTTCCCTCTCTCTCTCTTTCTCTCTCCCTCCTCTATCTCCCCTCTCTCTCTCTCTCTCTCTCTGTCTCTATCTCCCCTTCTCTCTCTCTATCTCCCCCATTCTCTCTCTCTCTCGCTCTCTCTCCCCCTTCTCTCTCTATATCCCCCTTCTTTCTCTCTTTCTCTTTCTCTATCTCCCCCTTCTCTCTCTCTCTCTCTCTCTTTCCATCTCCCCCTTCTCTCTCTCCCTCTCTATCTCCCCCTTCTCTCTCTCTCTCTTTCTCTCTCTCAGTTCCGTAGAATGCAGCCTTGCCTCTCTTTCAAAGACCTACATTGATTGACGCACTGGGCATTGTT
>NC_042957.1:73663442-73693442 GCF_901001165.1 Salmo trutta | reverse complement strand
TGTGTGTGTGTGTGTGTGTGTGCGAGCGTGCGCATGCAAATGTTTGTGTGTGTGTGTGTGCACGTGTTTATGTGGGCGTGTCCATGTCCGTGCACGTGTGAGTGTGTGTGTCCCGAGGGAGCGTGCTCCCAGGACAATCTACCCTCCACACATCAAATATATCAGATGTCTATAATTAGCAGGAAGGAGTGTTTGGTTTGTGAGACGAGAGGAAGAAGAAAGGTTGGAATGTGTCAACGCCATTGAAGAATGATAAAGTTGGGTGTGTGTGTGTAGGAGAGTCATGTTTGCTGTAGAGTATATGTATATGTGTGTGTGTGTGTGTGTGTGTGTGTGTGTGTGTGTGTGTGTTTGCGGACGTGTTATGTCGGGTGTAACAGGGCCAGCCAACATTCCAGGTCAGTATTATTAGTAGTTGTAGTACCACTGCTTACTTTGATTCAGGAGCATGAAAGTCAACACTGAATCCCTCTCTCTCTCTCTCTCTTTCTCTCTCTCTCACACACACACACACACACACACACACACACACACACACACACACACACACACACACACACACACACACACACACACACACACACACACACACACACACACACACACACAGACTGTGCTGGTCCTGCCAACTAGAGAGGTGATAATAGACGTTGGGTTTTCCAAGTCTCTTCACTGTAAGAGGGGTAGGGTTTAGCACTAAATGGAAGCTTTGTTAAGCTGCTGACTCTGTATGTGTGTGTGTCCTCTATCGCTCCCATCATCGTTGTTCATAATCTCTTTTGAAAGCTCTGGAACTATCTCAGAAGTTCGACCAATCAGGGAGGGTTTCATATTCTATGATAAGACCACCTAGCTTTTCCACCTAAACTGAACACACACACATCCACACACACGCACACACACACACACACACACACACACACACACACACACACACACACACACACACACACACACACACACACACACAACTACTACTACTACTATGTATAACTCTCTCTCTCACACACACACACACACACACACACACACACACACACACACACACACACACACACACACACACACACGGACCACCATCACCACTCAGGCCCTCTTATCTTTAAACCTCACCGATGGTTTTATTGTCCATAGACAGGGGAGATACAGACAAAGACTTGCTTGTCCTGATAGAAGTCATGGGTGTGTAAGTTGTGTGCAGTAAAGCAGCTTCACACAGTAGTAGGGCCTTTGGGATCAGACACTGATACACACGCACAACGTACATGTACAGGGGCTGCATACACACACATACAGTTGAAGTCGGAAGTTTACATACACTTATGTTCGGAGTCATTAAAACTAGTTTTTCAGCCACTCCACAAGTTTCTTGTTAACAAACTATAGTTTTGTCAAGTTGGTTAGGACATCTACTTTGTGTATGACACAAGTAATTTTTCCAACAATTGTTCACAGACAGACTATTTCCCTTATAATTCACTGTATCACAATTCCAGTGGGTCAGAAGTTCACATACACTAAGTTGACTGTGCCTTTAAACAGCTTGGAAAATTCCAGAAAATGATGTCATGGCTTTAGAAGCTTCTGATAGGTTAATTGACATCATTTGAGTCATTTCCTGTGGATGTATTTCAAGGCCTACCTTCAAACTCAGTGCCTCTTTGCTTGACATCATGGGAAAATCAAAATAAATCAGCCAAGTATAAACACCATGGGACCACGCAACCGTCATAACGCTCAGGAAGGAGACGCGTTCTGTCTCCTAGAGACGATCGTACTTCGGTACGAAAAGTGCAAATCAATCCCAGAACAACAGCAAAGGACCTTGTGAAGATGCTGGAGGAATCAGGTTCAAAAGTATCTATATCCACAGTAAAATGAGTCTTATATCGACATAACCTGAAAGGCCGCTCAGCAAGGAAGAAGCCACTGCTCCAAAACCGCCATAAAAAAGCCAGACTACGGTTTGCAACTGCACATGGGGACAAAGATCTAACTTTTTAGAGACATGTCTTCTGGTCTGATGAAACAAAAATAGAACTGTTTGGCCATAATGACCATCGTTATGTTTGGAGGAAAAAGGGAGAGGCTTGCAAGCCGAAGAGCATCATCCCAACCGTGAAGCCCGGGGGTGGCAGCGTCATGTTGTGGGGGTGCTTTGCTGCAGGAGGGACTGGTGCACTTCACAAAATAGATGGCATCATGAGGCAGGAATATTATGTGGATATATTGAAGCAACATCTCAAGACATCAGTCAGGATGTTAAAGCTTGGTTGCAAATGGGTCTTCCAAATGGACAATGACCCTAAGCATACTTCCCAAGTTGTGGCAAAATGGCTTAAGGACAACAAAGTCAAGGTATTGGAGTGGCCATCACAAATTCCTGACCTCAATCCTATAGAAAATTTGTGGGCAGAACTGAAAAAGCTTGTGCAAGCAAGGAGGCCTAGAAACCTGACTCAGTTACACCAGCTCTGTCAGGAGGAATTGTCACGTCCTGACCATAGTATGTTGTTATTTTCTATGGTAAAGTAGGTCAGGGCGTGACAGGGGGTGTTTGTCTATGTTTTGTATTTCTATGTTCAGTTTCTAGTTTTGTATTTCTATGTTGGTTTTGTTTGGTATGATCTCCAATTAGAGGCAGCTGGTTGTCGATGTCTCTAATTGGAGGTCATATTTAAGCTAATGTTTGTCCCACCTGTTTTTGTGGGCGATTGTTTGTGAGTAGTGTTTGTTCTCCTCTGCGTCACGGTTTGTTGTTTTTTGTCTATTCAGTTATTTTTATGTATTGCATGAGTTTCACAGAGTAAATAAAATGTGGAACTATCAACACGCTGCTCTTTGGTCCACTCCTTTCGACAGCTGTGACAGGAATGGGCCAAAATTCACCCAACTTATTGTGGGAAGCTTGTGGAAGGCTACCCGAAATGTTTGACCCAAGTTAAGCAATTTAAAGGCAATGCTACCAAATACTAATTGAGTGTATGTAAACTTCTGACCCACTGGGAATGTGATGAAAGAAATAAAAGCTGAAATAAATAATTCTCTCTACTATTATTCTGACATTTCACATTCTTAAAATAAAGTGGTGATCCTAACTGACCTAAAACAGGGAATTTTTACTAGGATTAAATGTCAGGAATTGTGAAAAACTGAGTTTAAATGTATTTGGCTAAGGTGTATGTAAACTTCTGACTTCAACTGTACATGAATACACACCATGCACAGCTGCAGAGTCTGTATTTTATAAATGGATGTGATCACTGTGGGATTATACCTCTTTACTTTGTCTACACACACTTTTCTGGTGCATTTCTGCCCCCATTTTCAGGATTCTTGGTCTAACTTCAAATCAAAATCAAATCAAATTATATTTGTCGAAAGCGCTGAATACAACAGGTTTAGACCTTACGTTGAAATACTTACTTACAAGCCCTTAACCAACAATGCAGTTTTAAGAAAATAGAGTAAAGAAAAATATTTACTAAATAAACTAAAGTAAAAAAGAAAAAAGTAACACAATTAAATAACAATAACGAGGCTACATACAGGGGGTACCGGTACCGAGTCAATGTGCGGGGGTACAGGGTAGTCGAGGTAATTTGTACATGTAGGCAGGGGTAAAGGGACTATGCATAGATAATAAACAGCGAGTAGCAGCAGAGTAACAAATGTGTTTGACGTGTTACACTGTAGCAGAGCAGCGGAGAGAGTTGTTTACTGCAGCCCAGGCGAGTGCTCTAACTAAGACCAACTAAGCCCAGCTCTGCCTGACCCACCCCTCTATTCTCTGGGCCTGGAACTTTAGCCTCAGGGGCTTGGGTAGCTGGTGTGGGGAACTTTAGCCTCAGGGACTTGGGTAGCTGGTGTGGGGAACTTTAGCCTCAGGGACTTGGGTAGCTGGTGTGGGGAACTTTAGCCTCAGGGCCGTGGGTAGCTGGTGTGGGGAACTTTAGCCTCAGGGACTTGGGTAGCTGGTGTGGGGAACTTTAGCCTCAGGGACTTGGGTAGCTAGTGTGGGGAACTTTAGCCTCAGGGCCGTGGGTAGCTGGTGTGGGAAACTTTAGCCTCAGGGACTTGGGTAGCTGGTGTGGGGAACTTTAGCCTCAGGGACTTGGGTAGCTGGTGTGGGGAACTTTAGCCTCAGGGCCGTGGGTAGCTGGTGTGGGGAACTTTAGCCTCAGGGCCGTGGGTAGCTGGTGTGGGGAACTTTAGCCTCAGGGACTTGGGTAGCTGGTGTGGGGAACTTGAGCCTCAGTGCCGTGGGTAGCTGGTGTGGGGAACTTTAGCCTCAGGGCCGTGGGTAGCTGGTGTGGGGAACTTTAGCCTCAGGGCCGCGGGTAGCTGGTGTGGGGAACTTTAGCCTCAGGGACTTGGGTAGCTGGTGTGGGGAACTTTAGCCTCAGGGCCGTGGGTAGCTGGTGTGGGGAACTTTAGCCTCAGGGCCGTGGGTAGCTGGTGTGGGGAACTTTAGCCTCAGGGCCGTGGGTAGCTGGTGTGGGGAACTTTAGCCTCAGGGACTTGGGTAGCTGGTGTGGGGAACTTTAGCCTCAGGGCCTTGGGTAGCTGGTGTGGGGAACTTTAGCCTCAGGGCCTTGGGTAGCTGGTGTGGGGAACTTTAGCCTCAGGGCCTTGGGTAGCTGGTGTGGGGAACTTTAGCCTCAGGGCCGCGGGTAGCTGGTGTGTGTGACAAAGTGTGTGTGTGACAAAGTGTGTGTGTGTGACAAAGTGTGTGCACCCACTGTGAAATTTGGTGTAGGATCAGTGATGATCTGGGGGTGAATATGTACTTATTTCCTTTGCATTATTCGATGTCTGACAACACTGCATCTTTTTTGTTATTTTGACCAGTTGTCATTTTCTGCAAATAAATGCTCTAAATGACAATATTTTTACTTGGAATTTGGGAGAAATGTTGTTAGTAGTTTATAGAATAAAACAAAAATGTTCATTTTACCCAAACACATACCTATAAATAGTAAAACCAGAGAAACTGATCATTTTGCACTGGTCTCTTAATTTTTTCCAGAGATGTATATAGAGGTAAGGTGACTAGGCATCAGGATATATGATAAACAGAGTAGCAGCAGCGTATATGAGGATTGTGTGTGAGTGGGTGTGTGTAGCGTCAGTATAAATGTATGTGCATATTACGCGTGTGTGAGTAAATAACGGAGTGAGTGTTTGTATGTGTGTTTGAGTGACAGTGTGTGTGAGTGTGTAGGGCCCTGTGAGTATGTAGGGCCCTGTGAGTGTGCATAGAGACAGTGCAAATACTGAAATAAAAGGTCAATAAAGGTACAAGGTAAACTGGGTCCGTGTAGCTATTTTGTTTGCTATTTATCAGTCGTATTGCTTGGGGATAGAAGCTGTTCAAGAGCCTGTTGGTGTCAGACTTGATGCACCGGTACCTCTTGCCGTGCAGCAGCAGAGAAAATAGTCTATGGCTTGGGTGGATGGGGTCTTTCACGATTTTCCGGGCCTTCTTTTCACACCGCCTGGTATAGAGGTACTGGATGGCAGGGAACTTGGCCCCAGTAATGTACTGGGCTGTCCACACAACCCTCTGTAGCGCCATGCGATCGAGGGCGTTGCTATTGCCATACCAAGCAGTGATGCAGCCAGTCAATATGCTCTCAGTGGTACAGGTGTAGAACCTTTTCAGAATTTGAGGGCACATGCCAAACTTTTTCACCCTCCTGAGGGGGAAGAGGCATTGTCGCTCCTTCTTCACGACTGTGCGTGTGTGTTTGGACCATTTTAAGTCTTTAGTGATTTGTACACCGAGGAACTTGAAGCTGTCTACCTGCTCCACTGCCGCCCCGTCGATGTGGATGGGGGCGTGCTCGCCCCCCCGTTTCCTGTAGTCCACGATCAGCTCCTTTGTCTTGCTGACGTTGAGGGAGAGGTTGTTGCTCCGGCACCACACTGCCAGGTCACTGACCTCCTCCCTGTAGGCTGACTCGTCGTCGCCGGTGATCAGGCCTACCACCGTCGTGTCGTCAGCGAACTTGATCATGGTGTAGGAGTCGTGCGGGGCCACACAGTCGTGAGTGAACATGGAGTACAGGAGGGGACTGTTTATGTGTGTGTCTGTTTGTGTGTGTATTTGAATTCATTAGGGATCCCCATTAGCTGCTGTGAAGGCAGCAGCTACTCTTCCTGGGGTCCAAACACATTAAGGCACCTACATTACATATAAAACAAAAGATAAAACAGTACATCATATAACCAGTGGTGGAAAAAGTACCCAATTATCATACTTTACTCTGAGTAAAAGTAAAGATACCTTAATAGAAAATGACTCAAGTAAAAGTGAAAGTCACCCAGTAAAATACAACTTGAGTAAAAGTCTTAAAGTATGTGGTTTTAAATATACTTGAGTATCAAAAGTAAACGTAATTGCTAAAATATACTTAAGTATCAAAAGTAAAAGTATAAATAATTTCAAATTCCTTATATTAAGCAAACCAGATGGCACAATTAGTGTTTTTTTAATTTATGGAAAGCAAGGGACACACTCCAACACTCAGGCATAATTTATAAACAAAGCATTTGTGTTCAGTGTGTTCAGTGAATCCGCCAGATCAGAGGCAATAGGGATGTCCAGGGATGTTCTCTTGATAAGTGTGTGAATTAGACCACATTCCTGTCCTGCTAAGCACTCAAAATGTAATGAGTACATTTGGGTGTCAGGGAAAATGTATGGAGTAAAAAGTACATTATTTTCTTTAGGAATGTAGTGAAGTAAAAGTAAAAGTTGTCAAAAATAGAAATAGTAAAGTCAAGTACAGATATCCTCCCAAAACGACTTAAGTAGTACTTGAAAGTATTTTTACTTAATACTTTACGCAACTGCATATATTTTATTTTTATTTATTAAACTTTTATTTAACCAGGAAAAGCCCATTGAGACCCAGAGTCTCTTTTTCAAGGGAGACCTGGACAAGAAGGCAGCAACCATCAATACATTACATCATTAAAACATACACCAATACCATACAACAACATGATCCAGCCTAAAAAAACATTTACAGTCCTCTGTAACAGAGTCAATATTTAAAATTCATTCAGTGGCACTAACATATCTAGATGAAGCATGGATTGTTGACTATTCCATGCCTCTGGAGCACAAGAAGAGAAGGCAGTCTTGCCTAATACTGTGAATGTCCTGGGGACTTTAAGTAGCAACCAGCTAGCAGACCGGGTATGGTAACTGCTGGTGGTGAAGGAGACCAGACTACAGAGGTAAAGAGGGAATTTACCCAAAAGGGCTTTGTAGATGAACACACAAATGTAGCTTTCTGCGCATATACAGTGAGGTCCAGCCTACTGTACCATTTGGTACAAGGTACAATGGTGGGTGAGTGACTTGAAGGATGCATGATTAACAGAGTCCAGTCTCTGTAAGACGGAGGAGGCTGCATGCATATACAACAAGTCACCATAATCAATTACAGAGAGAAAAGTGGCCTGAACAAGCTTCTTTCTTGCCATAAGCGGGAAGCAAGCCTTATTAAAAACCCAATTTCAATTTAAGCTTCCTCACAAGACTATCTATATGAACTTTAAAGGACAACTTGTCATCCAACCATATACTAGGTATTTGTAGGATGACACTTTTTCAATGGATAAGCCACCAGATGTGACAATGCTAACACTCTCTTTCAATGGATAAGCCACTAGATGTGACAATGCTAACGCTCTCTTTCAATGGATAAGCCACCAGATGTGACAATGCTAACACTCTCTTTCAATGGATAAGCCACCAGATGTGACAATGCTAACGCTCTCTTTCAATGGATAAGCCACCAGATGTGACAATGCTAACACTCTCTTTCAATGGATAAGCCACCAGATGTGACAATGCTAACGCTCTCTTTCAATGGATAAGCCACCAGATGTGACAATGCTAACACTCTCTTTCAATGGATAAGCCACCAGATGTGACAATGCTAACGCTCTCTTTCAATGGATAAGCCACCAGATGTGACAATGCTAACGCTCTCTTTCAATGGATATTCCACCAGATGTAACAATGCTAACGGTCTCTTTCAATGGATAAGCCACTAGATGTGACAATGCTAACGCTCTCTTTCAATGGATAAGCCACCAGATGTGACAATGCTAACGCTCTCTTTCAATGGATAAGCCACCAGATGTAACAATGCTAACGCTCTCTTTCAATGGATAAGCCACCAGATGTGACAATGCTAACTCTCTCTTTCAATGGATAAGCCACCAGATGTGACAATGCTAACGCTCTCTTTCAATGGATAAGCCACCAGATGTGACAATGCTAATGTTCTCTTTCAATGGATAAGCCGCCAGATGTGACAATGCTAACGCTCTCTTTCAATGGATAAGCCACCAGATGTGACAATGCTAACGCTCTCGTTCAATGGATAAGCCACCAGATGTGACAATGCTAACGGTCTCTTTCAATGGATAAGCCACCAGATGTGACAATGCTAATGTTCTCTTTCAATGGATAAGCCGCCAGATGTGACAATGCTAACGCTCTCTTTCAATGGATAAGCCACCAGATGTGACAATGCTAACGCTCTCTTTCAATGGATAAGCCACCAGATGTGACAATGCTAACGCTCTCGTTCAATGGATAAGCCACCAGATGTGACAATGCTAACGCTCTCTGGTAAAGGTCACAAATTTAGTTTTTTGTATATTCAAGACCAGTTTGAGACCATGAAGGGAGGCCTGCAGTGACTGAAAAGCAGTCTGGAGCTCTTCAACAGCCTGAACCAGAGAAGGAGCACATGAATATATGACTGTATCGTCTGCATATAGATGTAACTTTGCTGGTTGCATCCCATTTCCCAAATCATTAATAAAAATTGAGAATAACACAGGAGCTAAAATGGAAACCTGGGCACACCTCTATTAATCTCAAGAAAGCTAGACTTGTGATTGTCAGTATATACACATTGTGTTCTGTCAGAAAGATAGCTCCTAAACCAATTTACTGCCCCTTCACTGAGACCAATGTTACTGAGTTTAGCTAGCAACAATTCACGGTCAACTCAATCAAATGCCTTTCATAAATCAACAATCAGAGCAGCACGATGTTGCTTTTTATCAAGTGCATTTATGATGTAATTTGCCGCTGCCATAGCTGCAGTTGTGCTGCTGTGCCCCGATCTAAAGCCAGACTGAACCCCTCAGTATGTTCTTTTCACTGAAGAAGTGTTTAAACTGTGAGTTCACTAGGGATTCATAGACTGGCCAGGGTAGGGAGATAGGAGATAGGACCATAGTTAGTAGTATCTTA
The DNA here is from genome assembly GCF_901001165.1 of Salmo trutta. Classification (NCBI taxonomy): domain Eukaryota; kingdom Metazoa; phylum Chordata; class Actinopteri; order Salmoniformes; family Salmonidae; genus Salmo; species Salmo trutta. The sequence goes on along the minus strand of NC_042957.1, from coordinate 73,684,153 downwards.
GGGATCTCCACCCTTTAGCAGTGGGAAGACATACGCTGATTTCCAAATGCTGGGTATGGAATTGGCCAAGAGACTCAAGTTGAAAATGTGAGCCACAGGTTCAGTAATAATGCCAGCTGCTATCTTTAAGAGGCAGGGATCATTATTACACCACTACATATCTACAATACAAAAATGTAAAATACCACCATACAACAATATTACAATGTATGTGTGTGTAGAGTGTGTGTGCTTGTGCCTGTGAGTGAGCTTGAAGGCCATCAGTGAAAGGATCTGTTGTAAAACACTTCCACACACACTCATAAACCCTTCCACACGCATCCTTTGAAGCGAGTTGGGATTGAGAGAGGATGTGAGTTCAGTTCAGTGAGGCCAGTTTGTTAGTGAGGGTTCTCTGTATAGAGGTCATGGCAATGTGGAGAGGGGGGACAAGAAGGGGTGAGGTTGGGATGAGGAGAGGTGAGGAGGGGGTGTTAAGAGATCAACGACAGCCTGTTAACATCACAGTACTCAGTTTTGTTCGTCCCCGTCCTCAAAAGACAAAATCCCTCTTTCTTTGCCTCTCTCTCTCTTTTTCTCTTCCTTTATTCCCTCTTTTAATCCTCCATGAGGACACTGTCCCCTCTCTCTCTTCTCTTCTTCTCCTTCTTCATGTTGTTCTTTTTTTTGCTTTGCTCAGCATTTCAGCTTGATGTCCTCCCCCATCCCTACTATCCTTTCTTAACCTTCTCTCTCTAACCTCCGTGGCTACAGTCGAAAGACTCCCATTCTAAAAGCATTAACAGACTGAGTTCTCTCTAAAGGAGGTTAGGTTTCCTGATGAGTCTGGTTCTGTCTCTCTGTCTGTGCCATCCACATACCCCATGAGGTCACCACTCCTAAAATACGACCCTGTTCCTCATCCCTCACAGCCTTGTCTCTACTCAAGTGGTGTGTGTGTGTGTGTGTGTGTGTGAGAGAGAGAGAGAGAGAGAGAGAGCGAGAGAGAGAGAGAGAGAGAGAGAGAGAGAATGTGTGTGTTTGTGTACATGCGTGTGTGTGTGTGTGTGTTGGAGAGAGAGAGGAAGAGAGAGAGAATGTGTGCATGTGTGTGTGTGTGAGAGAGATGTTGTCATGGGCTGATGTGAGGTGTCCTCCCCAACTGTACACAGTGAGCCTCTCCTCCTACAGTGCTAATGCTGTAAATCTGGATGCTAGCGGTTTGACCCAAATATCTTAGCGATGACTTCTCATTTTAATCTAATAACAGAACAGAAAGAAAACCAACCCACCCATTCTGAAAGACCTATTAACCCTCCTAGTTGAGGAACATATATTGTCATTGGATCATGTGTAACCATAGTGCAGTGCACTGGGTAGTATTCATAAAGCATCAAACAGAGGAAAATGGACTGAAACAGGGAGGGACTTTCTAGATTTTATTTTTATGTTGCGAAACTTTTTACTTCAACGTGCCCTTATGAATATCACCCAGGACTCATTGACCCACATGCCTGTGTTTATTGCTCATGTAGTTTATGGGTTTTATTCAGGTCCTGTGGTTGTCTCTCCTCTCCCCTCTTCTCCCCTCCTTTCTTCTGGCCTGTCCTCTTCCCCTCTTTCATGAGCTCAACAGCATGTGAACACCTGCTATTTTAAATGGCACACAAGTTGTAGCGCAGGATGGGGTGTAAATCACTAGAGGCCGGCCGCACTGCTGGGAGTCATTGAGTGTGTGTGTGGCTCTGTGTGTGTGTGTGTGTGTGTGTGTGTGTGTGTGTGTACTTGTCTTGCACCCACCGCTCCCCTGGCCCTGACGCCTGAACTCTGCTCAGAGAAAAGGAGGGAAAAATAGAACATGCCCTCAACTTCCAAGAATTCCTCTCTTTCCCTCCCTGCTTTCTTCCCCTCCCAGTCTTTATTTAAGCCCTAACCAACCCAAGGCCAAGCCGAGCCATCAAACACCTCAGCAATACTATGCTAAGTGCATGTGTGTTCTGCAATCCGCACAGCCAAGGGCTTTGGAGCTAGGCCCTATAGGTGCTGTCTCAGCTATGCAGCTCTAGCACCTCACCTCATATGGCTAAGGTTTGTATCCAGGGTAAGTGTTCCTCATAGATCCGTACTCTAGTCCCAGGCTTCACGTTAGGCCCAAGTGATGACCGTACAAACTTCATTCACATCTGTGTCTGGCAAACGTCAAATCCTGGCAGCGCATATTTATACATCCTTTTGAGGCCAGAGGGTTCATTTGTGAACATTCAAAGCTCCATCCCCTTTCCTCTTTAAGCGTGTGAATGCCAACTCCCTCATAGCCCCTGTGGCACATCTTTAGAGAAATCAGCATCAGCTCGTGTCACACGCACACACACACATACACACGCACACACACACACTCCTTTTTCTTAAATCCTGATTTGTTTGACCAAAGAAAATCAGTTTCTCTTTGAGGAATTGATCAAAAAGCACTTACATCTTCAAATGGAGATTTCTCTTCTTCTCTGCCTTCCTTTCTTCAGTAGAGCCCCTCACTGGCAGGGCTTCAAACTAACAGACCACCTGGCAGTGTGTTGCAGTGTATAACAGACAATGAGCTGGAGATGAGAGAGGTGGAGGTAGCTGTTGATGGGGCTGATCTGAATGGCTCCTTGGATGGTGTTCCCAGGCCGGTGTGTGTGTGTGTGTGTGTGTGTGTGTGTCTCTAGGGGGGGTCTCATATACAGCCTTAAATCCCCTAGTCAATTGCAGAGTGATGAAGTGATGATTCTAGTCAGATCCCTTTGACTCCAGCCCCCTGGTCCTAGGCCTGCTCCTGCTGCTATCCCGTTGTCTGCCTGGACTCTCTCACACAGGGGGTCTCAGTATCTGACACAATGCACTGGCATACCCCTCTATTGTTACCCTTCCCTGTACCTTCACCCCCACGACCTCCAAATGTGCCCCCTCCTAAAGAAGCCCCCAGGCCAGGACGAGTCCTAAATGGAATCGTAGCTACTACCCCCTTCCCCCGTAGGGAACTGTGCCAATCACTCTCTCTCTTTCTGTAGCCTCTTTTATTTACTTGACTATCCTTTTTAGCTCCTAGTGGAGCAAAGGGCTTCAACAGTGCATTTCCAGCTAACTCTGTTCTGGGGCAGTTTTCTTGATCTTCATTTCAGGTGATTCCTGTCTTCTTCATCTCCTCTTTATTGGTCCCTCTCTGTCTTCTGTAACCTCACTTATGTCCCATTGTATATAGCCTCGTTATTGTTATGTCATTTTCTTGTGTTATGTATTTTTTGTATTTATTTGTTATTATATATATTTTTTCACTGTAGTTTACTTAGTAAATATTTTCTTAACTCTATTTATTGAACAGCATTGTTGGTTAAGGGCTTGTAAGTAAGCATTTCACGGTAAGGTCTAAATCTGTTGTATTTGGCGCATGTGACAAATACAATTTGATTTGATTTGATTTTGTCCTGCTTTTAGCCTAGCACCCTAGCCACTGATGAATACACATTTTGTGAGAAACTAAAGAGGGGGGTTTGTGTCTGAAACTGAGTCAACAGGCATTCACTGTATTCATTAACTGCCATTAAAAACAGATTGTTGCTACTCCTCATGCAGCTCAGCCGCTGTAGCTCATTAAACAGGCAACAGAGGCTTTTAGTAATTAACTGGGTTTAATTGGGTTCCCATTGCCAGCCATTGTAATGTTTGCCCTGCCCTCCTTCCCTCAGAAGGCCCCGGGGGTCCCGGTGTGGTCGCTGAGATGATGGTGACGTAATGTTTTGGTTTACCTGCTGGAAGGAAGCAGGAAGTGGTTCCAACAAATTAAATGAAGTGTGATTTGATAACAGGAAGCAGTCATGAGTAAGAGTAAAATAAACAGAATTTGGACCAACAAAACTCCCCAAACACCGTGCGGTAATGACCAGGGGACTTCATTAAAGTTGTGTTTTGATTAAACAAAGAATAACACAACATGTTGGTGAATTAATGGATTACTTTAGACTTTCATGAGGTAATTGTGTTTGGGTAAGGCAAGTAACCCACTGTAATGTAAGATAAGGGGAGAAAAATCTAAATTCTGAAAATAGTACACCTACTGTACAACACTGTACATGAGTACACTGTAAAATAGCACACCTACTGTACAACACTGTACACTAGTACACTGTAAAACAGCACACATCTGTATTTTACATCCCTTAAAATTATTTTGAGAAACTGCTTAGGTCAGTCTTAAACTGCTGGCCTACGTGCCAGATGTGGCCCTTGAGCCGATTTAATGTGTCTGTGATTGTCTTAGATTACCCAATGGTTTTCAGGCCCACCAGAAAAACCTCTTCTTAAGAAGTGAAAACCAGAAAATCCAATTCCCTGGCTCTATCATTCTTGTTTTATTCCCCTATCATTTCACACTAAGTTAACAACTTTTAATGGTGCCCATAACAAAATAATGCTGCCTTTTAATTTCTACGTTTTTATTTTCCCCTCAGTCGATTCAACCCTTTGGCCTAGTTCTGTCTCCGCTGTCAGGTTCAAAGACGACCCTTCAGAGTGAGCCGCCATGACATCCAGTGGTAGTCTTTCAAATCACCTCTGGTGCCGATATAAAGATACTATTCATCTATTCATGGCTGTTCTGTTCCCAGTGTAGCAAATATAACTACCTTACTGTCCCGAAACAACAGAGGCAGTGTTAGCTGGGTTAGCCTTTTGTTGTTTTTGTGCCAATGGGCTAAGTGTTCATTTCAGCTTCGCCTTCACTGGAGACCTCAGAACGAAATGGCGATGGGTGTTTACGAGAGAGAGCGAGAGAGAGAGAGATAAAGAGAGAAAAAGACTGTCTTTCTCAGGGAAAATAAGGACAAACATGTTTTCACCACATAACCATTGTACCCAGCTATCTATTGTTTACAGTAAGTAAACTAGGTGTCAGGTGTAGAACAGATATTTATCCGATATGTGTTAGGTAAGAGAGTAGATAAGACGTACTGTATTGTCCGTTGTCTACTTTACATACTGAGAGTGCATTCACTGTCGCTGCCCCCAAACTCTGGAACTCTCTCCCCCAGCCACCCGCAACTCTGACTCTATCACCACCTTGAAAACAGATTAAAAACCCACCTGTTCAGTCTGGCTTTGCCCTCATCTTAGCTCAGCTCTTACTCAGCTCTAGCTTAACTATGTTAAGTAGCGTTGATTTCTTTGTATTGTTTTATCCTTGTTTTGTTTTTTACTCTCTTGCTGTACAGTGTCCTTGGGTTTCTTGAAAGGCACTTCAAATCCCATGTATTATTATTATTATTATTATTATTATAGATTAATGTCAATGAAGAAAGTGCCCGATAGAGAGAAGAGCAGAGGAGAAGGTACGGTGTCAAGGGGTGATAAGGATGAAGCTAGAAGGTACACTTACCACTGGCTAAATCTACTCAAAATCAAATCAAATCAAATATTATTTGTCACATGCGCCAAATACAACAGGTGTAGACCTTACAGTGAAATGCTTACTTACAAACCCTTAACCAACAACGCAGTTTTAAGAAAAATAACAAAAAAAGTAAGACATAAAAGTAAGAAATAATTAAAGAGCAGCAGTAAAATAACAATAGCGAGGCTATATACAGGGAGTACCGGTACAGAGTCAACGTGTGGGGGCACCGGTTAGTCAAGGTAATTTAGGTAATATGTACATGTTGGTAGAGTTATTAAAGTGACTATGCAAAGATAATAACAGAGAGTAATAGCAGCGTAAAAGTGTGTGTTGGGGGGGGGGGGCAATGCAATAGTCTGGGTAGCCATTTGATTAGATGTTCAGGAGTCTTATGGCTTGGGGGAAGAAGCTGTTTAGAAACCTCTTGGACCTAGGCTTGGCACTCCGGTATCACTTGCCATGCGGTAGCAGAGGGAACAGTCTATGACTAGGGTGGCTGGAGTCTTTGACAGTTTTTAGGGCCTTTCTCTGACACCGCATGGTATAGAGGTCCTGGGTGGCAGGAAGCTTGGCCTCGGTGATGTACTGGGCCATACACACTACCCGCTGTGGTTCCTTGCAGTCAGAGGCTGAGCAGTTGCCATACCTGGCAGTGATGCAACCAGTCAGGATGGTCTCGATGGAGCAGCTGTCGAACCTTTTGAGGATCTGAGGACCAATGCCAAATCTTTTCACTCTCCTGAGGGGAATAGATTTTGTTGTGCCCTCTTCACGACTGTCTTGGTGGGCTTGGACCATGTTAGTTTGTTGGTGATGTGGACGCCAAGGAACTTGAAGCTCTCAACCTGCTCCACTACAGCCTTGTCGATGAGAATGGGGGCGTGCTAGGTCCTCCTTTTCCTGTAGTCCACAATCATCTCCTTTGTCTTGATCACGTTGAGGGAGAGGTTGGTGCCGTTGCACCACATGGTCAGGTCTCTGACCTTCTCCCTGTAGGCTGTCTCGTCGTTGTCGGTGATCAGAGTTGGAGTCGTGCCTGGCCGTGCAGTCATGAGTGAACAGGGAGTACAGGAAGGGACTGAGCACGCACCCCTGATGGGCCCCTGTGTTGAGAATCAGCGTGGCGGGTGTGTTGTTACCTACCCTTACCACATGGGGGTGGCCCGTCAGGAAGTACAGTATCCAGTTGCAGAGGGAGGTGTTTAGTCCCAGGGTCCTGAGCTTAGTGATGAGCTTTGAGGGCACTATGGTGTTGAACGCTGAGCTGTAGTCAATGAATAGCATTCTCACATAGGTGTTCCTATTGTCCAGGTGGGAAAGGGCAGTGTGGAATGCAATAGAGATTGCATCATCTGTGGATCTGTTTGGCCGGTATGCAAATTGGAGTGGGTTTAGGGTTTCTGGGATAATGGTGTTGATGTGAGCCATGACCAGCCTTTCAAAGCACTTCATGGCTACAGACGTGAGTGCTGCAGGTCGGTAGTCATTTAGGCAGGTTGCATTAGTGTTCTTTGGCACAGGGACTATGGTGGTCTGCTTGGAACATGTTGGTATTACAGACTCGGACAGGGAGAGGTTTGAAATGTTCGTGAAGACACTTGCCAGTTGGTCAGTGCATGTTGGGAGTACACGTCCTGGTAACCCGTCTGGCCCTGCGGCCTTGTGATTGTTGACCTGTTTAAAGGTCTTACTCACATCGGCTGCGGAGAGCGTGATCACACAGTCGTCTGGAACAAACTATCTGGAAACAAAGTAGCCTATTGCAGCGACGTCTGCAAGGAAGCCATGCTTATAATAATTGGAAGCTTGATTACAGTTTTTCGCTAAAATCTTGTAACTTTTAAATACTCACTGTTAGGAGAAACAGTCCTTGTTCCCAATTCAGCATTACACAACTGAGCACCTTCATTGCCATTTTACTACAAACAATTCTACAAATTATGAAACAAGCGAATTCCAGAAAATGTTTATTTCCTCAAAGAATAGAAATTGACTACTATATACAGTATTACTTTATTTTAGGATCGTTTTAAGTGTAGAATTTGGTAATGCAGACAATACTAACAGGGAAGATTGAGAATCATTGGAAAACTGCAAGCTAATGCTAATGCTAAACCTCATGGCTGCCGTGGCAAGAAAGATGTTAGCAATGGAATAAAAGGCTTTTTGCAGATTATGTCACTTCTGGTCTGCAGACAACATCCCTAAGGTATGTGATACAGTGAAATGTAAAATGAAATGTAATGAACTGATGTCAAATAATGAACATTGGGTGGACTTTCCCTTCAAGGCTGTGTGTGTGTGGGGCAATAGAATGGTGCTTGTGACACAGCTACAGGTGGAGGGAGGTAGAGGATTTTTGGTGGGGCTGGAGGGGTGTGTGTGAGGGTGGTACCTTATGCAGTCATGCAGGTTAAATAAGGGCGGGTAGGGTAGGTATATAGGTAGGTGGATAGATAGGTAGGTAGGTAGCAGTGGATGCTGGTGACTTGAAACATTGAGGAGGATGGGAGACCAAAGATATACAGTTGTATTCAAGTCGGAAGTTTACACACACTTAGGTTGGAGTCATCTGTGGCTCAGTTTGTAGAGCATGGTGTTTGCAACGCCTGCATGGTGTGTGCAATGCCAGGGTTGTGGGTTTGATTCCCACGGGAGGCCAGTACAAAAAAAAAGCAATGGACCTTGTGAAGATGCTGGAGGAAACAGGTACAAAAGTATCTATATCCACAGTAAAACGAGTCCTATATCGACATAACCTGAAAGGCCGCTCAGCAAGGAAGAAGCCACTGCTCCAAAACCGCCATAAAAAAGCCAGACTATGGTTTGCAACTGCACATGGGGACAAAGATCGTACTTTTTGGAGAAATGTCCTCTGGTCTGATGAAACAAAAATAGAACTGTTTGGCTATAATGACCTTCGTTATGTTTGGAGGAAAAAGGGAGAGGCTTGCAAGCCAAAGATCACCATCCCAACCGTGAAGCACGGGGGTGGCAGCATCATGTTGTGGGGGTGCTTTGCTGCAGGAGGGACTGGTGCACTTCACCGAATAGATGACATCACGATGAAGGAATATTATGTGGATATATTGAAGCAACATCTCAAGACATCAGTCAGGAAGTTAAAGCTTGGTCGCAAATGGGTCTTCCAAATGGACAATGACCCCAAGCATACTTCCAAAATTGTGGCAAAATGGCTTAAGGACAACAAAGTCAAGGCATTGGAGTGGCCATCACAAATCCCTGACCTCAATCCTATAGAAAATTTGTGGGCAGAACTGAAAAATGTTGAGCGAGCAAGGAGGCCTACCCACTTGACTCACTTACACCAGCTCTGTCAGGAGGAATGGGCCAAGATTCACCCAACTTATTGTGGGAAGCTTGTGGAAGGCTACCTGAAACGTTTGACCCAAGTTAAACAATTTGAAGGCATTGCTACCAAATACTAATTGAGTGTATGTAAACTTTTGACCCACTGGGTATGTGATGAAAGAAATAAAAGCTGAAATAAATAATTCTCTCTACTATTATTCTGACATTTCACATTCTTAAAATAAAGTGGTGATCCTAACTGACCTAAGACAGGGAATCTTTACTAGGATTAAATGTCAGGAATTGTGAAAAACTGAGTTTAAATGTATTTATGAACTTCTGACTTCAACTGTAGGTGCGGACCCCACGGAGACTTCAAAGCTTGTTTAAAAAAATCATCAAAGACTAATTATTTTACCCTAAAGCATTTAATAATGACAGTACTATGGAGAATTGGAATGAGAGGGCTACTTACAGTTTTGAGAAGGGATCACTGCAGTTATTGAATGAGGGTATGAGGCATGGGTTGAGGCTTCAGTGCAGGACAGGCTCATCATGGATGAATAGTGTTGGAGAAGAGCTCTTTTATTTACATTTTATTTAACCTTTATTTAACTAGGCAAGTCAGTTAAGAACAAATTCTTATTTACAATGACGGCCTAACAAAAGGCAAAAGGCCTCCTGCGGGGACGGGGGCTGGGATTTAAAAACAAATGTATTAAATAAAAAGATAGGACAAAACACACATCATGACATGAGAGACAGCACAGCACTACATAAAGAGAGACTTAAGACAACAATATAGCATTGCAGCAACACATGACAACATAGCATGGTAGCAACACAACATGACAACAACATGGTAGCAACACAACATGGTAGAAGCACAACATGGTAGCAGCACAAAACTGGGTACAAACATTATTGGGCACAGGCAACAGCACAAAGGGCAAGAAGGTAGAGACAACAATACATCACGCAAAGCTTCCACTGAGTGCAGGACTGGGTTTGACTGGGAAGACAAAAAACAATAACACAACACACTACACAGTTAGACAAAAGAAGAATGAGTCCAAGCAAGGAGTAAAATCATTGATGTGTAATAATGTGATTGTGTTTGTATGTGATTAAATCTACATATAGTAATGAGAGAAAATGTACAGGTCTCCTGACAGTGCTTGGAGCGGAAGTGGAGTGGAGTGGTCACCACCTCTTAATCAGGGAACAGGAGGGACTTAGCTGTAAATACAAATAGAAGATACAGTACATTCCATTACAGCAGCGCCTCAAAGGTTTGGGCAACAAGTTTCTCCGTTAAGTTAAACTCAGACATCTCAGAATTCACAAAGTCAAACACAGACTGCACATTTCACCCACTTGACACATCAAAATAGCCCAACAAACGTTTCTGAATAAAACCTTGATCATCCACATGCTTGATGATAACTAACAACTGCAAGCAGACTTGTGGCACCATAGGTCCCAGAGCGGTGGGAAAATTGTTTCCCAATGGGGCCCGGAGTTTTGCCTTATCTGGTAACCTAACCAGGAAAACTCCGGAGCCTATAGTATATGACCGTGATTAATCAGTTGTAAAAAAGTTTTATACTGACTATGATGGGACCAGTTTTTCTAATCCGGTCACATGGTTTTTAAGAATTCCTAGAAAAAACTCCTGGCCCTGGGGAGGATGAAAACTGTCAAACTGCAGCAACCTTATACTTGTTGGTATAAATTATATTTAGATAAAATTAGGAGGGGGATTTCCTCTACCCAGACACAGAGACAACAACTGATAGACAATAGATCTAAGGGATGAGCTTGCTTTGTGCATGTTTGCATCATGCAGGCCAATACAACTGCAGGCCTAATAAAAAATTGACTCAGTGTCACGTCCTGACCATAGTAAGTTGTTATTTTCTATGGTAGTGTAGGTCAGGGCGTGACAGGGGGTGTTTGTCTGTTTTTGTATTTCTATGTTCAGTTTCTAGTTTTGTATTGCTATGTTGGTTTTTGTTTGGCATGACCTCCAATTAGAGGCAGCCGGTTGTCGTTGTCTCTAATTGGAGATCATATTTAAGTTGATGTTTGTCCCACCTGTTTTTGTGGGTGATTATATTTTGTGAGTAGTGTTTGTTCCTAATGCGTCACGGTTTGTTGTTTTGTCCTTCAGTTTATTTTGGTATTGCATTAAGTTTCACAGTCTAATAAATATGTCGAACGAAACAGACGCTGCATTTTGGTCCGATCATTTAAACAGCCGTGACAGAATCACCCACGCCAAAGGACCAAGCAGCGTGGAATGGAGCAGCGGGACAAATCGACTTGGGAGGAGATATTGGACGGAAAAGGACCCTGGAGGCAGGCTGGGGAGTATCGCCGTCCGAAGGAGGAGATCGAGGCAGCAAGAGCGGAGCGGCGATACTATGAGGCGCTATATCCACCAAGAGGCAAAGACGAGAGGCAGCACCAAAACATTTTTTTGGGGGGGCACACAGGCAGATTGGCTAAGGCGGTTTTAAGACCCGAGCCAACTCCCCGTGCTTACCGTGGGGAGCGAGTGACCGAGCAAACACCGTGTTATGCGGTGATGCGCACTGTGTCACCAGTGCGCACTCACAGCCCGGTGCGCTTGGTGCAAGCTCCTCACCGTTGCCGTGCTAGAGTTGGCCATCAGCCAGGAAGAAGTGCGCCAGCTCAGCGTATCTGGTCTCCGGTGCGTCTCCTCGGTCCAGGTTATCCTGCACCTGCTCTACGCACGGTACCCCCCGTTCACCAGCACAGCCCAGTTCGTCCTGTGCCGGCGCTCCGCCCTTGCTTGGCTCAAATAACCATCCAGCCAGGACGGGGTGTGCCAGCTCTAAGCTCCAGACCTCCGGTGCGCCTCCGGAGCCCAGTACGTCCTGTGCCTCCTCCTCGCACTCGCCCTGAGGTGCGTGTTACTAGTCTGGCACCTCCTATGCCAGCTCCATGCATCAGGCCTCCAGTGCGCCTGCCCAGTCCGGGGTGTCCTGTTCCTGCTCCCCGCACTCACCCTGAGGTGCGTGTTCCTAGTCTGGCGCCTCCTATGCCAGTCCCACGCATCAGGCCTCCAGCGACGCTCCCCAGTCCGGAGCCTCCAGCGACGCTCGCCAGTCCGGAGCCTCCAGCGACGCTCGCCAGTCCGGAGCCTCCAGCGACGCTCGCCAGCCCGGAGCCTCCAGCGACGCTCCCCAGCCCGGAGCCTCCAGCGACGCTCCGCAGCCCGGAGCCTTCAGCGGCGGTCCGCAGCCCGGAGCCTCCAGCGACGCTCCGCAGCCCGGAGCCTTCAGCGGCGGTCCGCAGCCCGGAGCCTTCAGCGGCGGTCCGCAGCCCGGAGCCTTCAACGGCAGTCCGCAACGTGGAGTCTTCAACGGCGGTCTGCAACCCGGAGTCTTCAGCGGCGGCCTTTAGTCCAGAGTCTTCAGCGGTGGTTGGGGGTCCAAAGCCTCTGGCGATAATCCATGGTCTGGTTCCTCCGGACATAAAGAAGCGGGGGGGGATCAGCGGGCGGTGGGTTGCGTCCCACCTAGTCAACAGCCAGTGGAATCGCATGGCGCGAAATACAAATACCTATAACTTCAATTTCTCAAACATATGACTATTTTACACCATTTTAAAGACAAGACTCTCGTTAATCTAACCACACTTTCCGATTTCAAAAAGGCTTTACAGCGAAAGCAAAACATTACATTGTGTCAGGAGAGTATCCTGCCAAAAATAATCACACAGCCATTTTCAAAGCAAGCCTATATGTCACAAAAACCAAAACCACAGCTAAATGCAGCACTAACCTTTGATGATCTTCATCAGATGACACTCCTAGGACATTATGTTACACAATACATGAATGTTTTGTTCAATCAAGTTCATATTTATATCAAAACCCAGCTTTTTACATTAGCATGTGATGTTCAGAACTAGCATACCCACTGCAAACTTCCGGTGAATTTACTTAACCTCTCTAGGGTTAAATCGGGTACGTTTTTTATCCGGCCGTGCAAATACTGCCCCCTATCCCCAACAGGTTAACCCTTTCACGCGTGAGTTCCAAATATCTCTAACGGTCGCCCCAGCGTGAGTTTTTTTATGCACGTGATGTTCGAACGTTCTCTCTATTCCAGGATGTGATTGTTACATAAACAACAACACTGAATGGCTCAGAGTGGGAGTGAGAGCTTACCGTGATTGACTGCCTAAACGCGCAATTTGTATCAATAAATCACTATCAGAAAATGTTTTGTGTGGTATTATTGATATATTTACTATTTTATTTACGTTTTTCAATTACCCGTGATAAATCATGCGTTCCGATTTTTGCATAAATTGTAAAGGGCGCATAGTATGTGTGTAAAATAATGTTTTGAAGGTTGTACTGATTATGATGAGCTAAGCTAATTCCAGCTTTGTGTATGGAGCCATGTTTGTTGACATACAATGCATTCTGGGTTTCACTTGATCGTCTGTCGGACCAAAGATGCTATAACAAAATGAGGTTCACTCATTTTTTGAGAACTTCAGGAAGTGAATGTGGGATGTGAATGATGGTAGACCACACCCCTTCAACAAATCATCTTGTCTTCTCTTATTATCTTCGGTTTCTGTGAGGTAAAAAAGCATGGCTGTGCGCTGAAACTAATCGTCGGATTACTTTTGATTTCTAGAAAGTGTTTTACTCAATTATTTTGATCAACGGTGAGCTCACCCGTGATGTGATTAATTGTACATAGTAATTGCTATTAGCTAATTCATAGTGTAGTTTATGTCAGCCGAGAGTTAGAAAATATGACCGCTTGTGTTGCGTCAATCTTTCTTCAGCGCTAGGACAAATGTAGCCTACATTTTTCCGGTTAGGATGATTGTGTTATGCTATAGATACTTCTGTAAATATCTGAACATTGCATCCAAAAATAAACTGCTCACATTCTGGACATAACTTTGTAAGGACTGTGTTTGTGTAAATAGTTTCTGAAAAAAGTGTGGCCAGCTGCGGGCTGAAACTAATCGTCGGATTACTTTCAATTTCTAGAAAGTGTTTTACTCAATTATTTTGATCAACGGTGAGCTCACCCGTGATGTGATTAATTGTACATAGTAATTGCTATTAGCTAATTAATGGTATAGTTTACGTAAGGACTGTTTGTGTAAATAGTTTCTGAAAAAAGTGTGGCCAGCTCAAATGCTGATTGTTGCGTCATTCGAAACTGGCCGTTCTAAATGAGCGTTCTAAATGAGTGTTCTAATCACACGGGGTGTGATCGTACGCTTCAGGGACCACTGTAGAACGATCACACCCCGTGTGATGGTACGTGTGAAAGGGTTAATCTCACTTTTAACGGATGATGCGATGGAAACCATGAAATTATTATGAATTGATTTTGACATCTCAGAGAAGACAGTAGAATCTTCCATATGCTCAGCAAGGAATGCATCGTAAAGTGCTCTTACCCCTGCAAGCTCCTTGTAGTTGCCCTTGTTAGCGGAAGTTTCCCTCTCATCGTGCCCCCTTGCTTCATTCCGCAACGAGACATTATTTACAATGTGCCCCCTAAAAGCCAACTCTTACATGTCAAAAAATGCAGTATGGCTGTTTCTTCTTACTTTCTGTTTGAATATGCAGTCCTTCGTCCATTGCATGATCAATGCAGATTTTTCCTAGATCCTTGAATCTGATATGGGCAAGGAAAGGGGTTCTTCAACAAAAAATCCACTACATTGTTCTTAGCATCAGCTAGCCGTTCTGGCGGAGAAAACTGCACTCTGGTAGCTAGCTATCTAAACTCATAAAAAAAAGACATGTCCCTTTTTCAGAACCTTTGTTTTCAAAGATAATTTGTTCAATAAACCATAAACAATTAATGAACATGCACCTGTGGAACGGTCATTAAGACACTAACAGCTTACAGACGGTAGGCAATTAAGGTCACAATTATGAAAACTTAGGACACTAAAGAGGCCTTTCTACTGACTCTGAAAAACACCAAAAGAAAGATGCCCAGGGTCCCTGCTCATCTGCGTGAATGTGCCTTAGGCATGCTGCAAGGAGGCATGAGGAATGCAGATGTGGCCAGGGCAATAAATTGCAATGACCGTACTGTGAGAAACCTAAGACAGCACTACAGGGAGACAGGACGGATCGTCCTCGCAGTAGCAGACCACGTGTAACAACACCTGCACAGGTTTGGTACATCTGAACATCACACCTGCGGGACAGGTACAGGATGGCAACAACATCTGCCTGAGTTACACCAGGAACGCACAATTCCTCCATCAGTGCTCAGACTGTCCGCAATAGGCTGAGAGAGGCTGGACTGAGGGCTTGTAGGCCTGCTGTAAGACAGGTCCTCACCAGACATCACCGGCAACAACGTCGCCTATGGGCACAAACCCACCATCGCTGGACCAGACTGGACTGGCAAAAATTGCTCTACTTTGACGAGTAGCGGTTTTGTATCACCAGGGGTGATGGTCGGATTCACGTTTTTCGTCGAAGGAATGAGCATTACACCGAGGCCTGTACTCTGGAACGGGATCGATTTGGAGGTAGAGGGTCCGTCATGGTCCGGGGTGGTGTGTCACAGCATCATCGGACTGAGCTTGTTGTCATTGCAGGCAATCTCAATGCTGTGCGTTACAGGGAAGACATCCTCCTCCCTCATGTGGTACCCTTCCTGCAGGCTCATCCTGACATGACCCTCCAGCAATGACCCTCCAGCGAAGAGCCCGGATCTCAATCCAATTCAGCACGTCTGGAATCTGTTGGATTGGAGGGTGAGGGCTAGGGCCATTCCCCCAACAAATGTCATACAAATACTTAAATATTCTGAAAATAAACGCAGTTGACAGTGAGAGGACGTTTCTTTTTTTGCTGAGTTTACTTGCCACTAAAGTTAACAAGGCAAATTGAAATCAATTGCAGCAACTCGGCACAAAAATTAAGTTCTAAAATCAAGAAACCTCCTCCGTTTCCTGTAGTTTGAATAAACAAATTTGAATAGAATAATATCCTAAAAATCCTCAACTATCACTCTCAATCTCTATCCAATATGTCACCAACTCACCAAGCTGCTCTACATATAGAACCCCAATAGTGCTCTGTGGCACAACCCTAATACATCCTAATCCTATAATTGGATGGACAACATGTCAGTTTATATTGCAAAAGCTTTGATTGGTTGGAGGACGTCCTCCGGAAGTGGTCCTAATCACCATGTAGGTCTATGGAAGCGGGTAAGGCCTACGAGCCTCCTAGGTTTTGTATTGAAGTCATTGTAGCCAGAGGAGGACGGGAAATAGCTGTCCTCCGGCTACACTATGGTGAGTGTGTTGTTGAGAGTACTGTAGATCTTCATTGCAAAATAGTGTGTTTTAATCAGGTGGGTAGGTGGGTAGCGGGTGGCGTGTGGGATCGAGGAACAGCATGGGGTGGGTACGTCTGTTTGAAGAGGCAGCTGCTGTCCCGGTTCACTGGCATCCTGTCTTCTCCTGGCTGGATGACTGAGAGGGCTGATGAGGGAGAGAGATATAGACGGGAGCAGGCATGCCTATACTTCTCTCTCTCTCTCTCTCTCTCTCTCTCTCTCTCTCTCTCTCTCTCTCTCTCTCTCTATCTCTCTCTCTCTCACTCTCGCGCTAACACTCGCTCTCTCTCTCGCTCTCTCTCTCCCTTTCTTTCTTTCTTTCTGTCTTTCTTTCTTTTTGTCTCTCTCTCTCTCTCTCTCTCTCTCTCTCTCTCTCTCTCTCTCTCTCTTTTGCTCTCTGCCTATCCCCCCTGTCTCTCTCTCTCTCTCTCTCTCTCTCTTTTGCTCTCTGCCTATCCCCCCTGTCTCTCTCTCTGTCTCTAGCACCAATGATAAGAGTACAAAAAGATGTGAACACAAATACCCTTATGACTGACGAGAAAGCAACATTCTTTTTTATTCTCTCTCTTTTTTAATTTCTTTCTAGTCCTTTCTTCTTCCTCCCCTAATCTCCGGCTCAGTCAGGACAAGGGGCTTCATCAGTGTGTCTGCTGGTGGCTTCTGGTGAGGCAGAGGGGCTTCTTGTTCTGGATGTGTGTGAGTTGAGTCAAGCTGTGTGTGTGTGTCTGTCTGTGTGTGTCTGTCTGTGTGTGTGCGTGAGTTAACAAGTTTGAGTCAGGGAGTTGGGTTTGTCTGTTTGTTTGTGCGCGCGCATTAGTGTGTGTGTGTGTGCCGTACTGCGATGGCCGTTACAGGGTGGCATAGCGTGGCCCGATACACTGAGAGAGTCACATAAGTTTCCAAACAATGGGCTGCACCTCTGGCTACTTCCACTGTGGTATACCAGGTTCCTCATGAGTCGTTACAATAGTAGAAATGGATGGATATTCCTGGATAGCTACACCGAAGGGTGGTTGGATAACATAGGACAGGGCCATAGACAGATGATCTGTGTGTCCATTCTGTATGCTCCAGCTGCAGCAGCTGCAGGGGTGTGGGCCACATTCTGAAAATGTAATGGTCTGTCTCCTCTCTGAGTGTTCTGTCTGCTCTCTGAGTGTTCTGTCTGCTCTCTGAGTGTTCTGTCTGCTCTCTGAGTGTTCTGTCTGCTCTCTGAGTGTTCTGTCTCCTCTCTGAGTGTTCTGTCTCCTCTCTGAGTGTTCTGTCTGCTCTCTGAGTGTTCTGTCTGCTCTCTGAGTGCTCTGTCTGCTCTCTGAGTGTTCTGTCTCCTCTCTGAGTGTTCTGTCTGCTCTCTGAGTGTTCTGTCTGCTCTCTGAGTGTTCTGTCTGCTCTCTGAGTGTTCTGTCTCCTCTCTGAGTGTTCTGTCTCCTCTCTGAGTGTTCTGTCTCCTCTCTGAGTGTTCTGTCTGCTCTCTGAGTGTTCTGTCTGCTCTCTGAGTGTTCTGTCTGCTCTCTGAGTGCTCTGTCTCCTCTCTGAGTGTTCTGTCTGCTCTCTGAGTGTTCTGTCTCCTCTCTGAGTGTTCTGTCTGCTCTCTGAGTGTTCTGTCTGCTCTATGAGTGTTCTGTCTGCTCTCTGAGTGTTCTGTCTCCTCTCTGAGTGTTCTGTCTCCTCTCTGAGTGTTCTGTCTGCTTTCTGAGTGTTCTGTCTCCTCTCTGTGTGTTCTGTCTGCTCTCTGAGTGTTCTGTCTCCTCTCTGAGTGTTCTGCCTGCTCTCTGAGTGTTCTGTCTCCTCTCTGAGTGTTCTGTCTCCTCTCTGAGTGTTCTGTCTGCTCTCTGAGTGTTCTGTCTCCTCTCTGAGTGTTCTGTCTGCACTCTGAGTGTTCTGTCTGCTCTCTGAGTGTTCTGTCTGCTCTGTGAGTGTTCAGTCTGCTCTTTGAGTTTTCTGTCTGCTCTCTGAGTGTTCTGTCTGCTCTCTGAGTGTTCTGTCTGCTCTCTGAGTGTTCAGTCTGCACTCTGAGTGTTCTGTCTGCTCTCTGAGTGTTCTGTCTGCTCTCTGAGTGTTCTGTCTGCTCTCTGAGTGTTCTGTCTGCTCTCTGAGTGTTCTCTGCACTCTGAGTGCTCTGTCTGCTCTCTGAGTGTTCTGTCTGCACTCTGAGTGTTCTGTCTGCTCACTGAGAGAAAAAAGATGGATAAAGAGAGACAGAAAAAGATAGAGGGAGAGAAACAGACACAGACACAGATAGACAGAGACAGACGTCCCTCCCCTGCCCGTCAGTGAGAGAGAGAGCAGGTCAGAAAGGCTGTATTTTATGACCACTCAACAGTGCCATGACCTGCTATAGTAACAGGTGCTGCTGCTGCTGTCTCCCAGAGAAGAGTGTCTACCTGTCACCATTATGCATGACGAATTGCAGCCCTTCTCCACCTCTCTCCCTCCTTCTATATTCTCTGTTTCTAACCTCCTCCCTTCATATTCTCTGTTTCTAACCTCCTCCCTCTATATTCTCTGTTTCTAACCTCCTCCCTCTATATTCTCTGTTTCTAACCTCCTCCCTCTATATTCTCTGTTTCTAACCTCCTCCTTCCATATTCTCTGTTTCTAACCTCCTCCATCTATATTCTCTGTTTCTAACCTCCTCCCTCTATATTCTCTGTTTCTAACCTCCTCCCTCTATATTCTCTGTTTCTAACCTCCTCCCTCTATATTCTCTGTTTCTAACCTCCTCCCTCCATATTCTCTGTTTCTAACCTCCTCCCTCCATATTCTCTGTTTCTAGCCTCCTTCCTCTATATTCTCTGTTTCTAACCTCCTCCTTCCATATTCTCTGTTTCTAACCTCCCCCATCTATATTCTCTGTTTCTAACCTCCTCCCTCTATATTCTCTGTTTCTAACCTCCTCCCTCCATATTCTCTGTTTCTAACCTCCTCCCTCCATATTCTCTGTTTCTAACCTCCTCCCTCCATATTCTCTGTTTCTAACCCCCTTCCTCTATATTCTCTGTTTCTAACCTCCTCCCTCTATATTCTCTGTTTCTAACCTCCTCCCTCTATATTCTCTGTTTCTAGCCTCCTCCCTCCATATTCTCTGTTTCTAACCTCCTTCCTCTATATTCTCTGTTTCTAACCTCCTCCCTCTATATTCTCTGTTTCTAACCTCCTCCATCTATATTATCTGTTTCTAACCTCCCCAAATCAAATCAAAGTTTTTTTGTCACGGGCGCCGAATACAACAGGTGTAGACCGTACAGTGAAATGCTTACTTACAGGCTCTAACCAATAGTGCAAAAAAGGTATTAGGTGAACAATAGGTAAATAAAGAAATAAAACAACAGTAAAAAGACGGTGAAAAACAGTAGCGAGGCTATATACAGTAGCGAGGCTATATACAGTAGCGAGGCTATATACAGTAGCGAGGCTATATACAGTAGCGAGGCTATATACAGTAGCGAGGTTATATACAGTAGCGAGGCTATATGCAGTAGCGAGGCTATAAAAGTAGCGAGGCTAAATACAAACACCGGTTAGTCAGGCTTATTGAGGTAGTATGTACATGTGGATATGGTTAAAGTGACTATGCATATATGATGAACAGAAAGTGGCAGTAGCGTAAAAAGAGGGGTTGGCGGGTGGCGGGACACAATGCAAATAGCCTGGTTAGTCAATGTGCGGGAGAACTGGTTGGTCGGGCCAATTGAGGTAGTATGTACATGAATGTATAGTTAAAGTGACTTCTAAAGTTATATTCTCTGTTTCTAACCTCCTCCCTCTATATTCTCTGTTTCTAACCTCCTCCCTCTATATTCTCTGTTTCTAACCTCCTCCCTCAATCTTCAGTCAGTCTCCTACACAGGAGACTGACTGAAGATAAGCCTTGGGTGATCTGACATGACTCTATGTTCTTCAAAGTTCCTATTCTACTTTGTGACTTCATTGGTGTGATATAGGAGATAATGAACAAGTCCTTCTGAATAGGCCCCGGTGGTGTGACAGAGGTGCCATTGTGTGAGTGGTTGGGTTCCCAACTAGCTGTGTTGTGGTCTATGGGCTCTGTTCCTTCGGCATGGCGCTAGCCTTTGTGAGAAGCCATTTGAACAAATCTCGCCGTGACAAGTAGGAATCCCAGAATTCTCAGCCACTGTGAAATCTGAAGCACCGTTGCCAGCTCTACCCCCCACTCTGTTGCTACCTACATTTACATTTTAGTCATTTAGCAGACACTCTTATCCAGAGCGACTTACAGTGGTGAATGCATACATTTCATACAATTTCATACATTTTTTTTTCTGTGCTGGCCCCCCGTGGGAATCGAACCCACAACCCTGGTGTTGCAAACGCCATGCTCTACCAACTGAGCTACAGGGAAGGCTCCACCCTGCCTCTCCCCGATGCTGACCTCTTGTGAAAGTGTGTAGCTGTGTGTGTGTCTGTGTGTGTGTGTGCACATGTGTGTGTGTGTGCGCCATAGAGCACATTGATAGGTTGGACGAGGGTATTATTACCCTCAACAAATTAGCCACTTCAGGAACTCTCCTCTCTATTACCCCACCCCACCCCTCTCTTTCTCTTTCTCTCTCATTCTCTTCTTCAGGAGTCAGGCTGTCTCGTTCCTGTCAGCA